>NC_030437.2:19248796-19383796 GCF_001660625.3 Ictalurus punctatus | reverse complement strand
AGCATATGATTACATTACATTGTGAAAAATATCATCTTTAGTGTTTAAAAGATATATATATTTTTTTTCTTTATGAAAAAGTCAAATCTTTTCGTCTGCATTCATCTTCTTCTATATTAGCATATTTTACATTATGGAAAAATATCTTTTTCAATTTCTTCTTATTTTTTTTTTTTTTTTTTACATTAGCATAGCTTCCGTTGTGAAAAATGTAAGTTAAAATTCTTGTTCATTAGCATGTTTTACGTCATGAAAAATATTTTGTAATATTCAAAGTTATGAAATATATAAAATCGTAATTATTTTTTACGTTAGCATCTTTCACATTATGAAAAACATTAAAAAAAAAAAAAAAACATTTGTATTTTGCGTAAAGATTCCTGATGGTGTGTGTCAGGATTCGGAGGCTTTAACCCTAACGGTGTGCTTTGCTCACTTCCTGGTGCAGGTTTATCGCCGGCCTGATCCCCAGTGTGAAGATCGAGGCGTTTGAGCGCATGCTGTGGCGAGTGTGTAAAGGATACACCATCCTCAGCTACGCCGAGATCGAGGAGAGCCTAGAGGACCACAGCACGGTGAGTCTCACCTGAACGCGCACACACACACACACACACACACACACCCCTACACTGTCTCTAACGTGCTGCTGTGTTTCCGTATTAATAAACTCGCACAGGAAATTTATTCGGTATTCAAATAATGTGTCGATTTGCGAATATTCAAATATCATCCCACGAATGTCGTAGCAGAGGACATGACAAAGAAGAAAATTATTTAGAAAAATGATCATCTTTATAGTCTGAATCATTTTGATTGTGCTTTTGTAGTGTAGTATTTTTCACTAAGATATAGCAGGGTTGAAACAGTAAAACAAGTACTATATTAAATCAAAAATAAAAGAAATAATATATAATAAGTAACGTTTTGTTCCAGTTTGTTTGGATATTCAAATTCGTCCTTTTTAGAAAAAATATTTAACGTATGTTTTTGTCGTGTGAAATTGTTATAGCCATTTTTCTAACGTAATTGTAAAGGAAATGTTAATATCTGTGTTATAAATAAATGAGATTTAAAAAAAAAAAAGTGAAATGCTATGTTAACGATGTTATGATAATATATGTTCTAAAATTTCAAATGTGTGTGAAGAGAAATAAAAATCTAGCTAAAAACGCAAGTTTATTTACATATGTATATGAAACATTATATTTATGGACGTACGGATATTTTATTACAGGTACGTAATCATAATCGCATAATGTCGTTTTTATTTATTTATTTGTTTGTTTGTTTATTACCTTAAAAATGATCAGTGAAATTGCACACACTTGTGGTTGTAAATGCGTTTATATTATAAAGTATTATTAGTATAGTGTTGATAATGAATGAATAAACAATCACTGTATTAAATAATATACAGGTTGTGCTGTAAGTCCAGCATTATAGGGTTAACGTTCATTTTTATATTTTTATATTTTTACACACCGTGATGAGCAAGGTCTGTGAATAAAAGCTTAGGTTTTTTCGTTTTATTTATCCCCGCCTCCCAGGATGCTGGACTCACGAGACACCCTGTAGTTTATTGTTGTTATTATATAAACGATGAAATAATTGAAAAAAAGAATATGGAGCTTAGAATAATAATTTTGGTGTCATGATGCGGGCAGAAATGTCTGAAAGTCCTAATATTGACTGATTTAGCATTTGAATTTTTACGGTTCCCCCCCTCGTTTTGGGTTGAACAGGGCGAGCCCACCCGATGTGCCGTCTTCCTCATCTCCTACTGGGGCGATCAGATCGGACAGAAGGTGAAGAAGATCTGCGACTGGTAACGACATTTTTATTTTTAATTTTTTCCATGATTTCGACGTGGAGAGAAAACAAACAAGTGGATGAAGTTGTAGAAATTTTATATAAATATAAATAAAATGTGTGTTTCTCCTCAGCTACCACTGCCACCTGTACCCGTACCCTAACAGCAACGAGGAGAGGAACGACGTGGTTGAGGGTCTCCGCACACGCATTCAGGACCTGCACACCGTGAGTTCACCTGACCTTATTAGAATACTGGTTTCTGATTGGCTGGAAGGTGTGCCCTGATTACATCCCAGTTCTAAATCGAAGCTCCTGAGACTTTCGATATATGATCTCTTCTGTAGTAGCTCGTTTCTAACCTCAGTCAGTCTGCTTGACACCACAGTTTGCACTGAAACCTGGGCCTGAAAGGATGTGATGTGTCATGTGACCGAGCTCGTGATGTGTGTGTGTGTGTGTGTGTGTGTGTGTGTGTGTGTGTGTGTGAGAGAGAGAGCGAGCATGCTAGAGTGCCTGCAGAGAGATTTAATCTGAGTCATTGCATTAATGTCTTGCCTTTGCATGTGATGCCCATGAGCTCGTGTGCAAACACACACACACCCACACACACACACACTTTGTATTAACAAACCACTAAGTACTCATCTCTTTAATGCAAAAGTACACTCATAGTGAAAGTTATACCAGACCTATAAAACACCGGGTGTGTCTCCTGTGCTGTGACCTCATACATTTGAATAAACAAAAAAAACCCTTTCCTTGTTTCCTACGTGTCAGACAAATCCTCTGGACAGAAATCAAACCAAGTTAATCCCCAGCATTAGCTATCTGATTTCTTACTGCACTGTGTTTATAAATAAAACCTCAATGCGTCGTAATATTTTTGCCTAAGCAGCGCTGCACACTGCCTCACTAGTTCTATACGTTTTTATTTTTATTCACCTCCCATAAACTGTGATATTTTTTAGACTACGTTAACAGCATAGCAGCTTATGATGTTCCGGAATGATTGTAGAAGTTTCCTTGCTCGTAGGTTCTGCACCGGACGGAGGACTACCTGAGGCAGGTGTTGAACACGGCTTCGGAGTCCGTGTACACGTGGGTGATCCAGGTGAAGAAGATGAAGGCCATCTACCACATCCTCAACCTGTGCAGCTTCGACGTCACCAACAAGTGCCTGATAGCGGAGGTTTGGTGCCCTGTTAACGACCTGCCTGCCCTGCGGAGGGCGCTGGAGGAAGGCTCGGTGAGTCTGAAGCGGCATTACGGCTTTGGACCAATCACAACTGATATGCAAATTAAAGAGTATGGCAACTTGCTAGTTAAAAGTGTTCAGCTACAAATCATGTGCTCAGCTAACCAGGTAATTGGGTATGCATATGGGGCAGCGGTGGCTTGGTGGTTAAGGCTCTGGGTGACTGATTGGAAGGTCAAGCCCCAGGCTGCCACTGTTGGGCCCTTGAGCCTTAACCCTTAACCCTCTCTGCTCCAGGGGGCGCTGTATAATGGCTGACCCCAACTTCCTGACATGCTGGGGCATGCAAAGAAAAGAATTTCACTGTGCTATAATGTACATGTGACCAATAAAGACTCATTATATTAAGACATGGGGGGATTGGGGGGGCATATTTGCATATTCATGCATATTCATACTGACATTTGCTGGTGTAGAGATGTTTCTTTTTAATAGTTTATTAGGCAATTTATTATTAATAATTGTTTTTATATGCATTATTTTATGTTTTAAAAGACACTCAGGAGTACTTTAATCCCCCTGTATTTCAGACGAGATCATTCCAAGGTCTATTTTACCAATTTTTTCACCTCATCACGGCTCTGTACTGCGTTGTGTAGTCGTTCTGTTTCCGTATATGTAGACGTGTTACTCATCTTGACTCCGTTTCCTGTTTTTGCTTTTTCAGAGAAAAAGTGGCGCAACGGTTCCTTCGTTCGTCAATCGCATTCCCAGTAACGACACTCCGCCCACGCTCATACGGACCAATAAGTTCACCTCCGGGTTTCAGAATATAGTGGACGCCTACGGAGTGGGCTGCTACAGGGAGGTGAACCCAGGTGGGTCAGGGAGGTGAAACATGATAATAGGAGGGAAAAAAAAAAACCTTTTAATTAAAAATGTAAATAAATTAATTCTGTTAGACGAGGAAAAAAATGTCACTGCCTTTTAGTGGGAGGTTACAGGTGAAGAATTTTATAGATAGAGTGATGGAGCACTTTACTGATGTCTGAGAGAAATTGTTAAGTAAATAAAGTAAATGTAACGGGTTAACGTTTAATCTTTCACAAAAACTAAGGCGCGTGTTTAATCGTGTATAATCGTACACTTTTCTGGCTTCAAGGCTGAAGTCTGATTCGCTCTCTGCACTTCTGCTCTCAAACACGGCTGTAAACTCCACGACACAACGAGCTTTTCCGTGCATGAAGAGTCGCTGGAAAGGTCACAGGATTTGTCCCGTTATTAAACATTAATTGGGTGTAAAAGTAGGCAGGCGTGTCGTGTATTGACGTAACCAGTGGCAGCTCGTCCACAGGGGCAGTTTATTCAGGAGCCCCAGCATTTCTATCGGCCATTCAATGTATTATTAAGCTTCATAAAGTTCTGATTTACAACTCTGTACCTTTTTAAATTCTGTTGACATATTAATTTTGAGTCATCAATGATTCATTTGTCAGATAGAAGCTGATTTTCTGTTGGATTTGCTCGCGTAGGCAGCCCTACTTCACTTCCACTGAGATCTTATTGCACCTAGTGGTCAAAAATGGGAACTGCAACGAGTGCGAATAGACATCCTTATGGGCGAAAAAAAAAGTTCTGCCCCATGCCTACGTTTTCCGTTAAGGAGGAGAAGTGAACAGGACAGTTAATGACCGGGTTGTCAGATTGGGCTTTGTTATTAACGTCAGCCTTTATAGAAACCAACAGGTCTGACTCATGAGACGAGATCACTCAAGATGTTAATCCCACACTAATGATCATTTGTTTAGATGATGCACCTTTAACTGGTTTGGGTCATGAAGTAGTTAAGTTAGAGCTTCGGGTTGACGATGATCCTCATGCACTTGATCTCTCGCAGCTCCGTACACCATCATCACCTTCCCCTTCCTGTTCGCTGTGATGTTCGGAGACCTCGGCCACGGGCTCATCATGTTCCTCTTCGCCTTCTGGATGGTTCTGTACGAGAAGGACCGCAAACTGAATAAAAGCAGGGATGAGGTGTGCTTACATTCTGTGTTTCTTCATATAGATATGTTAGACATGCTGCTGTTTATTCTGGTTAGAGGAAACGTAATGAGCTTTTCACCTAGCAACAACCTCGAATAACATAGCAACCACCTAACATCACACTAGCAATCAACTCCGATAACAACCACTTAGCATCAACTCGGGATAACATCGCAACCACCTAAAAGTCACCTGGAATAGCATAGCAACTGTCTAGCAACACCCTAACAACTACTTGGAATCCCATAGTCAACCACCTAGCTACCACATGGAGTACCATAGCACTGCCCTAGCAACCAACTGCAATATCCTAGCAACCATTTAGAAACACCCTAATAAGTACCTAGAATCCACCTGGAAGCTCATCGCAATCTCCAAGCAACATCTTAGCAACCACCTTGAATACCATAATCACCTAGGAACCACCTTGAACACGCATTGAAATACCAAAGCGACGACCACGCAACTCCATAAAAACCACCTGGAATGCCACAGCAGCCCCCTAGCAACACCCTAGCAACAGCAGGGGACTTGCTGAAGCTCGCCAATCATTCGTCCGAACTGGTCACATCCGTTCCTCTTTTCCTCGTTTCAGATCTGGAACACGTTTTTCGAGGGGCGCTACATCATCCTGCTGATGGGTGTTTTCTCAGTGTACACCGGGTTCATCTACAACGACTGTTTCTCCAAGTCGCTGAACCTGTTCGGCTCCGGGTGGAGCGTCAAAGCCATGTTCGACCATGGAGAGTGGCAGTGAGTCTCCTACTTACGATAAACAAAGAAATACCAAAACATCCTGATTACAGTTTTAATTCCTGTGAAAAGCCGAAATGCTGCCTCATGCGCTGTTTATTTCCAAGCATCATTTAGATTTTTTTTTAATGATGTTTTGTTGAATATAATGTTTTAAATTTCCATTAGAAATGTAATTTAGTTTTTATTTTTATATATTCTAGTGATATTTTTCTTTATAGTTTTTATATATAAAAAAAATTCTACTAAACGTTCCTCCTCCATACATTCATGTCGTAATGCGCCCTCTCGGTTCCGGTATCGATTCTCTATCGTAGAAAGTCATTCTGGATCATTTACCTTCTTGATTTTTGTTGAGGAGCTAAACATTCTTCATGATTCTAAATGTTGAGAAGTAAAAATGGAAAATAATTTGCCTATGGTCTTTTTTTTTGTTGTTGTTTGATTAAAATTTATTTTGGAACTGAAAAAGAAAGCATTTTTACGGTTTTGTTTTTATTTAAATTTCAGTCAGTTTTGATGGCAGTTAAAAAATTTGTGTAATATAAAATAAAAAATTAAAAACAGAAGTAATTTACAGCTACTTTTCTGTCGTTGGAGTTATGTTTTTAGTTTTTGTTTAGTAAAATATTTGCATGTTAAGCAGTTTTTTAAATGATTTTATTTCAGCGTGCCTGCGACAGAAAAATTGTTTGTGTCTACTTTTTTTTCTTTCTGATTTGCATCGTATATTTGGATTTTTGTGTACTTTTTACTTATTAATTATGTCCGTTTAATTTATTCGCACGTGGTTTTCTGCAGTTTAGCATTGTTTCTGAACTTTAGCGCACCGGGATAATGTGTTACGGTTAACGGTCAGAGTGGATGTGTTAATTGTTGTGTTGGTGTTGCAGGATGAGCACAGTACAGTCGAACGGTTTCCTCACACTGGACCCTAACGTCACTGGGGTCTTTAACGGGCCGTACCCTTTCGGCATCGATCCCGTAAGTGCCTCGGTTTCTGTTCTCGCTTTTATTATTTTACACACGCTGCTGTTTATTCTCACTGACCTGGTTAGTTGAATTGATGAGCTTTAAGATATAATGAGCTTTTCACCTAGCAACAAGCTAGAATAACATAGCAACCACCTAACAACCCCCTAGCAATCAACTCTGATAACAACACCTTAGCAACCACCTGGGATAACATCACAACCACCTAGTAGCACCTTGACAATCACATGGAATATCACAGCAACTGCCTAGCAACACCCAAGCAATGCCCTAGCAACTAACTGCAATAATTATAGCAACTGCTTGGCAACATCCTAGCAACCACCAAGCAACACCCTAGCAACCACATGGAATACTCTAGCAGTGCCCTAACAACCAAATGCAAAATATTATCGCAACCGCCTAACAACTACCTAGAATCCACTTGGAAGCTCATAGCAACCACCAAGCAACACCCTAGCAACCACCTGGAATGCCATAGCAACACCCTAGCAACCACCTAGAATACCATGATAACCACTTTGCAAAACCCTAACAACCGCATTGAAATACCAAAGCAACAACCATGCAACACTGTAACAACCACCTGGAATACCATAGCAACACCCTAAAAACCATACCATAACCAACCACCTAGCAAAACCCTAGCAACCTCATAGATTTCCTTGGGAAATACATTTTTCTGGATATTAATAAAATAAAATAAAATTAGTTAAAGCTGTTGTTTATTTAATAAAAATGGAAAAGTGGCACATTCTGTTTTATTTAGTTTTCTTTTTTTAAATTTGTTTTGAGGGTTGTTGTGGGTTTTTGTTTTGTTTTTTTTTAGATTTGGAACCTGGCGTCAAACCGACTCACGTTCCTGAACTCCTATAAGATGAAGATGTCCGTGATTTTGGGGATCGTTCACATGTCCTTCGGTGTCATCCTGGGCGTCTTTAACCACCTGTGAGTCGCTTAAAAGCCACAGTTGAGTTCTGGATCCTGATTGGTCAGAAGGTGTTGAATAATTCTCTATAACAGCAGTGCAGGTTTATATTAATGCGCTCGTTCTGATACGTAATGCGTTCGTTGCTATAGTAACAGCTCAACTTTGCTTCATCACCACTCTGGCATTGATTATTTTCCTAAAACACAGTGTGTTTTATAACTTACACAATGAAGCGTGTGATTGGACAATGAGATGATTAGGTTAATTATGGTAAGCGAGGAGCTCTGTTGTTCCTCGTTCCCTAACACTGTGTCTCGTTTCGCTCTCAGACACTTCAGGAGGAAGTTCAACCTCTACCTGGTCTTCCTGCCCGAGCTGCTCTTCCTGCTCTGTCTTTTCGGCTACCTGGTCTTCATGATCGTCTACAAGTGGTTATCTTTCACGGCGCGAGACTCCCAGCGAGCTCCCAGCATCCTCATCCAATTCATTAACATGTTCCTCATGCAGGGAGGCTCGGGACAGCCGCTCTATACGGGACAGGTGAGCGAGTGGGAGGGAGGGAGGGAGGGAGGGAGGGGAGGAGGAAGACGACAAGGGCGTGGCTTGGGGGTTGAATGTATTCACGTTTTACTCAAAAAATAAATAAATAATGCGAATAAATAAATAATCTCTACGTTACAGTGCCCCTGAAATCAAATGTGGTGCGATATTGATTTATCCATTTTAAAATATCGCAATAAATGATATAATTGTCTAAAATTGCTGGTTTAATAAAAGACAAGAAAACTAATTTCCACCATTCCTGTTTTAAGGAGAGTGTGGGAAGCGTACATATAATCTATACATACACGTTATCTATATAATACTGATGAACATATAAAAAAAAAAAACCTATCTATGATCGTTTTGAGACCATTTTTAGTCAAAAATATATTTTGATGGAATTCCTAATAAATATATTTAACTGATGTTCACTGTATATGTGTCTAATGTTAGCCTAGCCAGTAGATTTTATTTCGCGTTAAAGAACGTAACCATGGCAGCTCGAGTCGAGAACGAGTAAGATGCGGAAAGTGGGCGGGGCTTCCATTAAGTGTCTGTTAATATCGGAGAGTTCAAAACACCCGGGCGTTACCCCGATCGGGTCCGGATCCCCTGCGAGACGGATCAGGATAAAACGGTTTTGAAGATGAAGTTAATTCATGTCCATTGGCTCACTGTTCTGTTTTATCGGAACGAATAAAGGTCTCGTACAGGCGTACTCCGATGTTTTTGCTCCTACGCAAGATCCGTAAAGGTTGGCAGGTCTGATAATTTAAGATAATTTAGTGTAATATAATCAGCGATAAACCTCACTGGATGTCGTGACAGTGTAATATCGTGTAGGGACGACGATCGTGTTGTATCACGCACGCCTGGTTTCAGAGCTTTTTGTACTCATGTCCCTTAGTGTTATGGAAACCAACACGACAGAACACGTGGAAAAAAAACTCCCAGGACATCAAGAAAAATATGATTGTGTGTTAATTAGGCACAGCCTCATCTAGTGTTCGTCTATTTGAATGCTCTCTGGGATCATATATGTCCCGCCCCCCCTGGAGGCGTGTCTTGAGCTGCGGTATTAACTTGTCAGCAGTAATCTTGTGATCTTGTGCAGTTTCTTCTCCAATAAGTTTATGGATCCTCCAATTATTTCTATTTATTTATCTTCTGCAGATGCAGTATGCATTTGAATGGGACACCATCGAGCCCTTAGGTCATAAAGGTCATCATGTGGTTGTTAAGTGTTTGAATAGTTGCTGATTTGCTCGTGTTTGTGTTTGTGCATCTCAGACAGGACTGCAGGTGTTCCTGTTACTCGTCGCTCTTCTCAGTGTTCCTGTGCTGTTGTTCGGGAAGCCGCTCTACCTCTACTGGCTCCATAAAGGCAGGAATCGATTGGGCATGTACAGGGTGAGAATGCACCGTGTTTGTGTGTGTGTGTTTCTCTCTCTAATCCTTTTTTAAAAAGTTACTCATAAACCTGTGATTTTATTTTTACTGGCAGTTGAACGCACTGCTGCAAATGTTCAGCTTTACTTTCATTGTTGTGAAATAGTTCCACATCTCCGCACCCACGGCATTAACAGTACTCTGTTTCTTTCAGATCGTTTAAAAGTATGCACGTTCCTATATTTATGTACAATAAAATGAAAATCGGTTATGTGCGTTTTGCATGCACGCAGTCAAAACTTTGGAGGATTTGGCGACCTCTCTGGTGGAAATGTGTAATTGCAAGTAATTTGGACGGGAATGTATTTGTACTGTCGGTGACACTGCTGCAGTAATTTGTTCAGATTAGTAACTGCAGCTTTTATGATTAAATGAGTATTGTGTGTGTGTGTGTGTGTGTGTGTGTGTGTGTGTGTGTGTGTGAGCGCAGGGATATGAGCGTGTACGGCACAGCAGTGACGAGGAGATCTCTCTCATGCGCACCCATGATTTAGAGGAGGGCACCAGCCTGGACAGTCACTCCAACAGTTCAGACAGCCAATCAGAAGAGGTAAACCGCCACACGCCTTCATCTCATTGGTTCGTGGCCCGTCGTGCTCGCTGACTCACGCTGGTCCCGAAAATGGAACAGTCACAATCAATTCCCATTTACGCTCACGACTGGCATAATCCGGACCTCATGGTACTATGGAGACACTCCTCATAGCTGACTGATTTACGTGTGTAACAGAAACGGAGATAATAGTGGGTTCTGATTAGACCCTATACCATTCATTTACAAGGCGTAACCTCACTCATAAAACGACCGTTAACTGTATGTTTGTGTATTTATTTATTTATTTATTTATTAAATCCAGTTTGATTTCGCGGATGTGTTCCTGCACCAGTCGATACACACTATCGAATATTGCCTGGGCTGCATCTCCAACACCGCGTCCTACCTCCGACTGTGGGCCCTGAGTCTGGCACATGCACGTGAGTCCATCTACTACACGGCAACGCACTGGTGGTCATGTGCTCTATCACCAAAGCTCGTTTGTGCTTGTGTGTGTTTTTGTTTTGATGTTTTCGCTGTCAGGTTATTACCTGCTGTAGTGGATTCATTAAAGTAGTGTATTGGCTATGATAAATTGCCTCTAGCTGTGAATGAGTGTGTGATTGCAGACGTGCGATTAACGAACATCAAATGTTTGTGTTGTGTTTTCTGAGATGTTCCAGATATTGATTAGATGGTGTGTGTGTGTGTGTGTGTGTGTGTGTGTGTGTGTGTTTTCAGAGTTGTCGGAGGTGCTGTGGGCGATGGTGATGCGTGTCGCTCTGCGTGTAGACAACAGCGTCGGAGTGCTGCTCCTCGTCCCCGTCATGGGCTTCTTTGCCGTCCTGACCGTCTTCATCCTGCTGGTGATGGAGGGACTTTCCGCTTTCCTGCACGCGCTGCGCCTCCACTGGTCAGTAAAGTCCACGCTGGACGTTTGAACGAGTTTTCAACAAACGATTTTCAGTCACGTAATTTCAGTCACGTGTGAAACACGATCTAGAAAAAAAACCCAGCCTCGGTTGTTCTGATGCGGCTTTTTCCCCGCTCGTAGTCAGTGTCTCTAAGATAGAGCGTTGATGGAGCGTATGCTCATCTGTAGTAGTCGTTACTCATAAGTATTAATTAAATACGTTTCTTTTGGCAGTTTGATTTACGTTATCATGAGAGAAATATTGTTTTTCCGAGATAATGGGATATATAATGTGTTTTTTTATTATTATTTATTTAATTAATTTTTTAAAAGATTTTCTTTTTTCCCCCCCAAAAGAAAAGTCCTGACGAGATGTACGTTTGTATCAGATCACCTCACAAGGAACAACGAGTTAAATCTCTCTCTCTCTCTCTCTCTCTCTCTCTCTCTGTCTGTCTCTCGCTTTTTCAGGGTGGAGTTCCAAAATAAGTTCTACAGCGGCGCTGGAACCAAGTTTTCCCCGTTTGCCTTCTCTCTCCTGCACATGAGCTTCGAGAGCGAAGGATTGCTCTGAACACTGTGACCCTCACACACGCTCTGCTCGGAAAAAGCCGAGCTTTACAGAAGTGCCAGAGTGATCTGGAACAGATCGAGCCTCAATGCTGTATAACGTTCTCCTTTTTTAATGTCTGTATGAATATATAGAGTGTTGCACTGACTACCTTAAAAGTCCAGACAAATACTGAGACTAAAACGAACTTGAGGGCACTTCATTCACAATCATCGCCTTCTAATGTCGTCCAGCTCTCTGGCTTTCAAACAAGGGGGGAACCCCCCCCCCCCCCCCCCCATTTAAACCCAAAATGAGCACTCGCTCTTACAAACACTGTTTGTGTGCATACCTAGCATACTTGGCTATAGCTAGCTTGCACCACTTGGCTTAAAAGCTACCATCATAGCTAAGTAGTACGAAATTATCATTTAAATGAATTATTTAATGAAACGCAGGGCTACGGAATTCTTTACCTGTTTACAAATGCAGCTGGGTAGAGATACTAACTACCGAAAGTGTTCATTCGTACTTGAAACGCTGCGTACACTCGGAGTTTCAGTCTGGAAGCCGGCTGGTGAAGGAAATTTTGAGCCCGGGAGTGGGAGGAGTCTGAGGCGCACACTGATGACCTCAGATGGCAGTGATCACGTAAAAAAAAAAAAAAAAAAAGAAAAGACTGTAGATCCATGAACATATCTGACTTATTGCCGATAATGCACATTCATCCCAAGTCATACACAATAACTATCAAATTTGTTTTAGAGCAAAAGTAAAAAAAAAAAAAAAAAAAAATCACACTCTGGAAGTTTCTGTCAGAAGTTTTTTTTTTTTTTAAATATATATAATGTCCAGCCTATAGCGCTTTCAAATCTTAAGGTGTGAATTCATTTTTCACTTGACGTTGGAAGGCAAACACATGATATTCTCGCCGTTCCCAGTGGTTAAAACTGCGCGAACGCTGTTGCTCGGCAACAGAACTGCGTATCATGAGCATCGTAAGCACGAGGTAGCTAATTCCTGAGTCGAACGTGTTTAGCTAGCTTATACGTAGTCATTCATACAGACAGTGGGAAGATATCGATGGTGAAAGTGGTGCAGAAATGTTCAGAAGAGCAACATTTCCCTCAGACGTGCTGGTGAATTGCTAATAAAGGACTCCGTTTGACCAAAATTACACTTAGCATCCACCGCTAACGGAACTCAACATGGAGAATGTTAAACTCTTAAAATGTGAGCGGAATTCCTACAACTCCATTTTTAACGAAAAATAACAATTCAAAAGCGTGTCGTTGTGTTTGCGTTCCCGTGATGTAAAGTTATAAGAACACGGTTGCTAGGCAACTGGAAAATATGGATACCTCGTATAAGCTGATTAACAAGATGCGGTCTTTCATATGGACGATGTAAAGGCATAGAGAGACTGAAAATGACACGCAGGTCTCGGAAATGTCAACGTTTACCTCAGGAGTGTTGGTAGATTCTTAAGAAAAGTTTTCATAGGAATAAAACGCCGCTTTATTTACACTTCGCATCGAGCGCTAATCAAACTATCCACACTTGGTTTCTCGCTACGGTGAAACGATGACGGTGTTCGGGTTAAGGGTCGATGCTAAGCGTAATTACAGTGTAATTTTAGTCAACGTTGCGACTGCGCACGGTTGTGAGATGTTGAGAACACTGTTGCTAGGCAACTGGATGCCGATTAAAGGCTAGGAAAGGCCTCGGAACGTCAACATTTCCCTCGGCTGTTTTGGCGAATCACTAAGAAAAAGCTCGGAACGGTCAACAGTACACAGTAATTACGCTTAGCTTCCACTGCTAACCTAACTTATGTCGCGAAAACTTATGTCGTCAAAGTTGTGTCACAACTTTTAAAGATAACGGAACGTTCGTACGGAATCCGTGAACGTCGGTAGCCGGACAAACGGAACGCTCGATATTCACATCGTAAAAAAAAAATTCAATTAACTTTGTGAGAACGCTGTTGCTAGGCAACTGGGAAATATAGACAATAGCTAATGAAATATCTAGCTAATAAAGTAATGAAAACGCTACACTCAGGAATATCAACGTTTACCTCAGATGTGTTGGTAAACTATTAGGGAAAAAACTCGGTACGGCTAAAATTACGCTGTAATTACACTTAGCATCGATCGCTAACTGAACGTCTGCCTTGTTGGGTTTGGCTATATCGAGACACTCTACTTGTTGAGTAGCTTAATAGCGAGGTATTGCAATAGAATCTTCTCTCAGACACACCGAAGCTCATTTTATGAAAGAATTTTTCAAAAGTCGATATTTTTTTATTTATTTTATATATATATACACACACATATATGTGTTTGTAAAATGCCGGACTTTCCAATGGAAGTCTGGTTAGCCTTCAACGCTAAGAGTAATTACGTGGTAAGTTTTCTTTTCGCTAATTTACCGACATATTTGAGGAAAATGTTGCCGTTCCTGAGAATATGGCCTGGTTTTTACTGTCGCTTTTCCTTCACGTCGCATGTTTGACATGTCGGTCTGCTAGCTAGCTAAATCCTTCGATTATAGTTATTAGCTCAACCGTTGTTGACGTGTGTAACTGCAACAGTTGCTTAGCAACGGTGTTCTCACAACTTCAGTGAGGGCTTCATGTTTTTGTGTTTGTGCCTCTTCGTGTGCCTTTTCATCTCGCATGTCGCAGTTTCAGCGCGTTGCCTGTTTCCTTGAGGCGAACTGTACATTCCGGAAGTGGCTTTAAGAGACGCTAGTGTATTTTTATACGTATTTTCCCGAGTCTCGGGGGAGGTTTGGTGTTGAACACTAGCGACGTTTCGTCATCTAGAGACTCAGATGCGTTTATGTTCCTCTTGTATGTTTACGGTGGTTAATATGACTAGCGTACTTTCTGTAAGAGGTACAATTTTTGGGTAAAACTCTAAAAACCTCGTTGTTGATTTACTAATATCAGAGCATCAGGGTTCGTTAGCTTTAGTCAGTCTTGATGCTAATCGTAGTGTTTGTTCAGTATATTCATTTGTCAATCCTCAGTAGAGCCTTAAACATGAAGCAAACATGAGTTTAAATTAAACCGCGTCGGCGTCTTTTCTTTATTCGCCGACGGAGAAGCTGGTGGTTTTCGAATTTCTTTCCTTTCGCCCCTGAAGTGTTAACACAAAAAATACAACGATGATTGCTTGATCAGTTCCTGTACTCCTTTTATTTTGTGTGTGTGTGTGTGTGTGTGTGTGTGTGAGTGAATTTCACTCCTCGTTTCCATTCCTCTTACAGATTTTAGATTATTTATTGAATGTAATTAACCCAGGTTTGGTTGTGGACTTGGTGTTATTTGAAAGCGCTTCTGTTCCTGTCTTTATGGATTTGGATTATTATTATTTTTGTTTCCTTCAAAACAAATCTGAGTCAATAAATTGTTTGATTTTTTTTTTTTTTTGGAAAATAAATGTTTTATTTTCTGGAAATGTTTTGCTTCGTTGATTTATTTATTGATCTTCAGTTTGAAATGAATATTATTTTGTCAGATTTAAATCTAAACAGGAGATGATGAAATTGAGAAATTGGTGGTGGGGGTTTTTTTTTTAGCGAATCTTTATATCCTTGCTTTAAATGACATTTTGTTAATTTCTGTAATATTAATTGTAAATAATAAAATGACTGAAATCTTGTACAATTGGGACTTCGTGACGAATCGCATCACTTCCGAGGAAGAGATCGGCGAAAGACGCCGTAGTTCTGCGATTTCAGTTTTCTACACGCGAACCATCGCGGCTTCTGTCGCAGATCCTCCGTCGTGGTTTATCCAATCACACGTGTTTATGTAAATGATGTAGCTGAAGGCGTCTCGTTGGACCGGGGACTAGCTACAGACGGGTAGAAAGGTCCGAAGTGATAAAGCGATGCACAGAGAAGTACACAGAGAAGTGTTTTTACTTTAAATACGAAGCTTAACATGGGACCGTACACGTTTCTCACACGACATCATCTTCACGGCTTTAAATGGATTGCGAAATCCGATATAAATAAAAAAACCTGCAGGTGGGATTGGTCAAGGTTTCTTTAGTGGGATTAAAAGCAAGAGTGGGGACGTGAAACTCGTCAGTGTTTATAATAAAACGATTTCGTATTGTCTTATTTGTAGCTGGGGTGGAGAATACCCGATTACTCGTACTTGGTTACTATACGCAAGTATCGTTTTGTCGTGTTTATAGTTTACTTGATTGTTAGCGAATGTAAATATTTGTATTTTAATTAGGTCTCATCTTCTAACACTTTAAGATAAATACATTTTACACACAAATTTTAATTGGTTAATTTCATTTGTGAAGTTAGAGGTTAAAAAAAAAAGGTTCAAATGTAGTGGCTCCGTTTCCCAGAATGCACCACAAACTATAAACATGGCCGATGAATACAACTCCCAAAAGTAACACACTGACACTCACCTGCTCCTGAGGACTAATCCCAAACGCGTTCCTAATATAGTCGGGAGTCATTTTTTTTCTTGAAATGTTACAACTTTTTTCCCCAAATATTACTTTATTCTTGAAATACTGCGACTTTCTCACAATCATTCATACTCAGAATTTTGCGATTTTTTTTTCTGTATTCTTGTATTATAATTTTTTTGCTTGAAATATGACCTTATTCTTGAAATATTGTAACTTTTTCCCCCATATAAAATATTATGACTGTAAAATCGAAATATTACAACTTTCTTTTCAAAATATTTGATTCTTGAAATATTGCAATGTTTTTTCTCTCAAAATATCGTACGACTTTTTCCACAATATTTTGTGACTTTTTTTGTCGTAATTATTGCATTATTTGATTCTTGAAATGCTGCAACGTTTTTCAAAACAATCATTTATTCTCAGAATTGTGACTTTCTCAAATTACTGCACATATTGAAGTATTGTGATATTGCAATGTTTTTTTCCCCTCAAAATATCATTACAACTTTTTTCTTGTAATACGACTTTTTCCTCGAAACATTACTTTATTCTTACAATTTTGTGATGTTTTAATATATCATGACTTTAAAGATTTTTTTCTTCAATTCAATTTTATTTTATCTGTGTAGCGTTTTTTACAACGGACATTGACTCAGAGCAGCTTTACAGAAACATATAAACACATTGTGGAGATTTTAAGCGTGTGAATTTATCCCTATTGGGCGAGACGGTGGAGACGGGGGTGAGGGAAAAACTCCCTGAGATGATACGAGGAAGAAACCTTGAGAGGAACCGGACTCAGAAGGGAACCCGTCCGCATCTGGGTCACGACGGATAGTGTGAGAGTAAAAGAAAGTTCATTATTTTTTAATATGAAGTCTGTGTGTTGAACTAGTCCACTGTTTACTAAAGGAGACCTGAGTGTAAAACCGCATGTGGTAATCGCAGTCCCAAGGACATCGCTGCAACCGTAGTCCCAGCAACCACAGCGAGAACGTCCGTGTGGAATTGAGGTCCAAAACCATTTCATGGTACTTCAAGTGGGACCGTCCTCCAGGCTGCACTGCTTGGGGTCGTCCTCAGTGGCAGGCTGTAGCCTCCAGTTGATGCACTACCTCTGGATGGAGCTCTCATCAGGATGGATCAGGCAGGTCCGGAGAGCAGAAAGGGCCAGGATCACTGGCATCTCCATAACATCATGCGTAGCTTGACAAAACGAGAGAGGGAGAGGGAGGTAAAGAGAGGGAGGGATTATTAGGTATGCTTACCCGTAACTGATAAGACTGCGCTTTGTGTAAAAGGAAGTCTACTCAGGGTAGGCTTGAGTAAACAAATACGTTTTAAGCCTAGACTTAAACACTGAGACTGTGTCTGAGTCCCGAACACTAATTATGTTATGTTCCATAACTGTGGGGCTCTATAAGCGAAAACTCTTCCCCCTGCTGTAGCCTTTGCTATTCCAGGTACCAACAAATAGCCTGCACCTTTAAAAGACCAAAAGTTCTCTCAGGTACTGTGGCGCGAGATCGTTAATGCTTTATAGGTTAATAATAGTATTTTATAATCAATGCGAGATTTCACTGGGAGCCAGTGCAGTGTGGATAAGATCCGGGTGATGTGGTCGTATCTTCTGGTTCTAGTTAGGACTCTAGCAGCTGCATTCTGGACTAACTGGAGTTTGTTTATGCTCCTACTGGAACATCCAGACAGTAAGACATTACAGTAATCTAATCTAGAGGTGACGAAAGCATGAACTAATATTTCTGCATCATGTAGTGACAATATATTTCTTATCTTAGAAATATTTCTGAGATGAAAGAAGACTATCCTAGTAATATTATCTACATGAGCATCAGATGATCGACTGGAGTCAATAATCTCTCCAAGGTCTTTTACTGCTGCACATGATGAAACAGAAAGACCATCCAGAGTAACCATGTGATCAGAAAGATTACTTCTAGTTACACGTTGTCCTAATACAAGTGCTTCTGTCTTATCAGAATTAAGTACAAAGAAGTTAATACGCATCCAACGTCTAATGTCTTTTACACAATCCTCAACTTTACTAAGCTGCTGTCTGTCGTCTGGCTTCGCTGAAACATACAGCTGTGTATCATCCGCATAACAGTGGAAGATAATTCCATGTTTACGAATAATTTGACCCAGAGGTAGTGTATATAATGAAAAAGCAGTGGGCCTAAAACGGAACCTTGTGGAACACCAAATTTAAGTGGAGAAGTCGATATTTACATCTACAACTGATCCGTCAAATAAGAGTTGAGGCAGGAGAGGACCGTCCCCTTAATGCCGACAATGTTTTCTAGTCTATAAAGGAGAATTGTATGATCAATGCCTTACACAAGCAAGGAGACACAACCCTCATCAGAGGCCAGTTGTATTTTATTTCTTTTGTTTGTTTTTTAAATAAAAAAACAAACAAAACAACAATACTAGCCCTCAAACGCAGTGGTACGGTATAAAGAGCTTATTGGAGACTAAATGTAGTGGGTGTTTTATTTTGACATTGCATTGCATTGTGTGCGCGTGGAGATGAGGGGAGGAGGAGGAGAGGAGAGGAGAGGAGGAGGGGCAGACCTGTCAACGGCACGAGAGGGTGGTCGTCATGGCAACGACAAACTTTCAGTCTCAGCTGTTTTAGCCACTTTAGCTAACGCACTAAACAAGCGCGCGTGCCTTGAAGGTGGGCGCGAAAAGGAAAAAAAGAAAAAAAAAGAAAAAAAAAAAGCTTTTGTTTTTCTGTATGAACTGAAGAAGTTTCTTCCTGAATCCGCGAGTGAAATGGCGCTGGACGACCCGCGGCTGCAGTGGATCAGAGACCGGGTCAACGCGGCGTTTCACCTGCCCGAGCCCGACTGTTTCGAGGAGCTGCTGAGCCGCGGAGACGGAGAAGAGGAGAGGAAAATCCTGCAGTTTCTAAACCAGGTCACTGAGGAGGAGATCACTTCAGCACTGCTGCTTTTTAAGAGGATATGGGAGGAAGAAGTGCAAGTGACGATCCCTATCGGTACACAAGCATTCACACACGGTTTATTCACTTCCTTTCATTTGCTAAGCTACCGAAATGCCTCAGAACACCGAGTATGACTTTCTAATATTAAGATAACCTGGTGAAAATACTGCTGTACTTCACTATACTATTCTGTATCCAAAATGGAGTTCAAATATTCAAATGAAGCACTGGCTCATTGAATATGCATGTGCTCATTTGCATGTTAAATGTAATGGGGGGGCGGGGCGGAGTGTGTCCCTTGCATCACCTATGGATAAAATGCCACTTAAGAATAGTAAAAAAAAACCCCAAAAGATATTAAGAAAAAAACTATATATATATATATATATATATATATATATATATATATATATATATATATACAAGTCTGACTTTTTCAAATAAAAAAATATATCATTTTTTAAAAAATGAACTTATGTGTAAATGTTCCTGCTTTTTTTAAACCAAAAAAAAGAAAAGAAAAGAGGAAAATGCGTGGTTTTTCGAAATGAACAAAATTCCAGAAAATATTGAGTCATTTAAGTGAATACAGTCGGCAATGTACATTATTCTTTAGCTTTACGATCATTAAAAAAAAAAAAAAAAAACGATTTTAACATTCCTTGAACGTCTAGGTGTAGTTAAAGATTTACAGGGTTAAAGTATTTTTAAGAATGTAAAGAATTCACACTACACACTTTAGACATTCTTTATTTTTATATTTTCCCCTCGTTTTAGAGTAATAATAAAGTCATCAAAACTCTGGAGTAACACAAATGGAACTACAGGAATGATGAAAAAAATCAAAATAATTTCATTGCATCTTCAAAGTCGACGCCCTTTTCGCCTAGAATTTCCAGAAATGTGTTCTCGGCGTTTTCTCGAGCGATTTCTTGAGGAATTTCCCCGAGATGATTTTTAAACAGTATTAAAGGAGTTCCCACCGACGCCGGACTCTTATCGGCTGCTTTTCGGAATATTTCGCTCCGAGTCGGCGGTTTAAAAAAATATTTTTAGTAAATAAAACGTTAGTTTTCTAGTGAAAGAAATGAACACGTCGGCACGATGATATTTTTGTCTACGACACCGATTTCAAACGTTTAATCACACACACACCTTCAGATCAAAAGGTTTTTGACATGAGAAACATTTCAGTCGAGTGTCCACAAACTTTTGACCGGTAGTGTGTACAAACTTTTTTTTTTTTTATGTACTGTGGAAATACGAACAGACATCTCAGTCTGATATTTCTGTGTACTTATAGTTTGTTTGTTTCATCAGAAAAGCCAAAAGAATCTCCAGATCCCGAAGAGGACGGAGCCCAGGCGAGTCGGTGTTCGTCTGCTGTTCCCCCGATCGAGACGTCCGTCTCAGAGAGAGAGAAATCTCCCACCGAGAGTAAGAGAATACGTACAGTGACGAGCAAAATAGCCATAAAAGCAAGGATAAATCTTTCATCGGTTGCATAGGAACACTAAATTTGCAAAGAATTGGCCTTTTTTTTTTTTTTTTTTAGCTAAAAGTAGCTTTTAAATTGTTAATTTTATGTCTAGGAGAACTTTTGGAACAACCAGAGGTCACTAGCATCAAATCACAAACAGTACTTACAGCCATTAATGATCATTTGTCTTATCTAGAGAGTAAGCTTGGCTCGTACAAGCCCAAGTACAAGTATCTGGTACAAGCTAGGACTGTGTTGCTATGGTTACAGACTCACAGTAAATGAGATAAGAGGTGAATAAGCTACACGGGTTTGGAGATTGTCCATAATCATAGAGCAGTTATTACTAGTTATTACCAACTGTACAGTATTATCGCATATCGTTTTTTTCTTCTTCTTTTTCCACCTGTCCCTGGACAACTGAAGAGATAACGAATGAGCAAAGGACATCTGAAGGCCCTACAGCGGACCCTTCCACCGACGGAACCTTAGACCCAGTGAAAGTGGACGAGGTTCCTCTCACTGTAATAATCACTAACACCTTTGTTTTCTTCTACAATGCTTCTGCTACAAAACACTATACATGTTTAATGTATAGTGTATTCACTGTTATTTTGTCTCTCTCTTTCTCTCTCTCTATCTCTCTCGTTGGCTCCCAGCAGCCAATCGGAGCCAGCCTGTGGACAGAAACAATAGTCACTGTTTAAGCACAGCAGCTAATAAAAATAGCTAGTCCTAAATCATCCATGTCACATCGAATTCTTCTTCCGTCTAGCCTGGGGCTTTGGGGCAGTCAGGGGCTTCTTCTGTCTAGCCTGGGGCTTTAGGGCAGTCAGGGGCTTCTTCTGTCTAGCCTGGGGCTTTGGGGCAGTCAGGGGCTTCTTCTGTCTAGCCTGGGGCTTTTGGTCAGTCAGGGGATTCTTTTGTCTAGCCTGGGGCTTTGGGGCAGTCAGGAGCTTCTTCTGTCTAGCCTGGGGCTTTGGGCCAGTCAGGGGCTTCTTCTGTCTAGCCTGGGGCTTTGGGACAGTCAGGGGCTTCTTCTGTCTAGCCTGGGGCTTTGGGGCAGTCAGGGGCTTCTGTTTAGCCTGGGGCTTTGGGGCAGTCAGGAGCTTCTTCTGTCTAGCCTGGGGCTTTGGGGCAGTCAGGGGCTTCTTCTGTCTAGCCTGGGGCTTTAGGGCAGTCAGGGGCTTCTTCTGTCTAGCCTGGGGCTTTGGGGCAGTCAGGAGCTTCTTCTGTCTAGCCTGGGGCTTTAGGGCAGTCAGGGGCTTCTTCTGTCTAGCCTGGGGCTTTGGGCAGTCAGGGATGTTTTCTGTCCACTCTGGGAGTTTGAGCAGTCAGGGGCTTCTCCTGTCCAGCCTAGGGCTTTGGGCAGTGAAGCAGTCATGCTAATGTCATTGCTCCAGTGGCACAGTGCCTTGGCTGAGTGACTATATCCTGTGTAAAGGAGACAGTCTTCCACTGTGTCATTCCTTTAATATCCCAATCACTATACCTAGCAATCTGTAATTTGATTTTTTTTTTTTTAAATATCAGCCATTTTAGCATTTTGTCTTTGCTAATCTGTCACTTAGTGGATTTCGTGTTGTTCCTTCTCGTCATATCAGAGAGTTGAGATACAGACTGTGTACCATGTGGAGCTACATGTAGCAGTGAACTACATCCCAAAGAGGTTCATGAAGTCCAACGTGCTCTACTTCCTGAGGAACACCAATGGTCAGTGATGATAATTATTTTCAAAAATACTAAAACATTCTGGTTCTGGTGGTTCTGAAAAATAAAACACACAGTAACAGAGTTTAATGCTGCTGGTGCGTTTCAGAGACGATCATTGAGCCAGTGGATATAAAGGAGGCGAATGAGCTGATGCCCAAGCTTCTGGAGATCGGCATGATGAACGGTCATCAACTTCTGATGTTCAGGAACGTCTTCCAGCATGTGTGTGACGGGATAAAACAAACAAATAAATAAATCTGTGCAATGTTCAAAATCACCACTTCAATGTTACTTTTAATGAAACTAGCTAAAATTTAATTTACAAATTTCCACTGATCGAAACTGTAATCCATCAGGAATATGTTTGCTTTCCTACAAGCATTGTCACAATTAAGAGAAAATAATAGCTACCAGATTAGCCAACAGAAAGCCAAGAGTAGGGCACGTTGGGTATTCAGAGGCTTTGGGCACTCAGAGGCTTTGGGCAATCAGAGGCTTTGGGCAGTAGGGAGCTTTGGGTAGTAGGGAGCTTTGGGCAATAGGGAGCTTTGGGCATTCAGAGTATTTGGGCAGTAGGTAGCTTTGGGCAGTCAGAGACTTTGGGCAGTAGGGAGCTTTGGGCAGTCAGAGACTTTGGGCAGTAGGGAGCTTTGGGCAGTCAGAGACTTTGGGCAGTAGGGAGCTTTGGGCAGTCAGAGACTTTGGGCAGTAGGGAGCTTTGGGCAGTATGGAGCATTGGGCACTCAGAGGCTTTTGGCGGTGGGGAGCTTTTGGCAGTAGGGAGCTTTGGGTAGTAGGGAGCTTTGGGCAGTCAGAGGCTTTGGGCAGTAGGAAGCTTTGGGCAGTAGGGAGCTTTGGGCAGTAGGGAGCATTGGGCACTCAGAGGCTTTTGGCGGTAGGGGGCTTTTGGCAGTAGGGAGCTTTGGGTAGTCAGAGGCTTTGGATAGTAGGGAGCTTTGGGCAGTCATAGGCTTTGGGCAGTAGGGAGCTTTGGGCAGTAAGCTTTGGTTTTGCTCTGTCTAACAGGTGTACATGCCGCTGCTCTCAGTGGGCCAGATCAGGCTCTCCAGTTTAGGCTACCAGCAGGAGGCGCGGAGCTCTGAAGGCAGTGATGTGAGCGCTGAGCTGAAAACTAAAAGCCTGCTGGCACCAGCAGACCCCTTCAGCACTGCCCTGATCCGAGATGAGTGCCTTAACTACTCTTACAAGTACATGGTCCTTACAGACAGAACCCTGCAGCAGCTGCAGAGTGAGTTTAACCGAACTCCATCGGCTCCGTTACAGTCCTGAGAGCAGTTACACGCGTTAATTATGGACATTTTAATTGAGTTTCGTCGTCTCTCTAATTCTCTTCTGTAGGTATGAATAATCTACACATCCCTGAGCTGGACTTGGATCAGGATGTGGAGACCCTGCTGGCCAGTCAGGAGGTGGTAGAAAAGCTGGAGCAGTGTGTAATGAACTGGCAAACCCAAATCACCGTCATCCTCAAGGAGCAGGAAGAGAAGAAACCACAGGTCCGCTCTGAAACATGTCGGGAAATAACAAATAAAATACATAAAATAACAACATATCAAATAAAACACGGCATATATTATATTTAAGTTTATATCTATTACAGTATTTATTGTAATGTTTATTACAGTCCTTATTACAGTGCCTGTGAGATGAATACTCTTTTTCTCCATGTATTTCTCATATTTATTCACTCACGCCGATTTTCTTTTTCCTCCTCCCGTCTTTCTTTAAGTTTTTTCCTTTCTGTTTCTCACTTTGCGTCTTTCCATTATTAAAAAAACCTCCCCTTTTTTTTCCTCACATTGTCTATTTATTTGTCCAAAACCTCTGTTTTGTTTTTTTCTTTCTTTCTTTTTTGTTCTTAATTTCTCTTTATTTTTCTTACTTTCTTTCCTAAATTTTTTACATTTCTTTTCTTTCTTTCTTTATTTTTTGTTCTTAATTTCTCTTTATCTTTCTTACTTTCTTTCTTTCATTTTTTAAAATTTCTTTTTTGTCTTAATTTTGTGTCTTTCTTTTTTCTTTCTTCAATTTTTCTTTATTTCTCGATTGCTCTTAATTTTCCTTTCTTTATTTTTGTCTTATTTTTGTATTCCTTTCTTTCTTTCTTGTCTTAATTTTGTATTTCTTTCTTTTTTCTTTCTTTCTTAAATGTATCTTTCTTTCTTGATTGCCCTTTATTTTTCTTTCTTTCTTTCCTGTCTTAATTTTGTATTTCTTTCTTTCTTCCTTATTGGTTTTATTTATTTCTCAATTGCTCTTTATTTTTCTTTCTTTCTTTCTTGTCTTAATTTTGTATTTCTTTCTTTCAATGACGTATTAGGATATCGAGTAGGAGGTGCGTGGCTTAACCATGTGCCCTGCTCCATGTTTACCTTTCGTTCGTGTCCGATCTCGGTGCTGATCCCCAGGCCCCTGGTCCGATGGCTGAGCTGGAGTTCTGGCGTGAGCGTGCGACTGTACTGAGTGGTCTGTGCGAACAGCTGAAGCTGCCAGTGGTGAAGAAGATCCTGGAGGTGATGGGCCGAGCCGACCTGGACCCCATGCAGAACCTGAACGAGACTATAACGGAGCTGAACCTTTACCACGTGGAGGCCATGGAGAACGTGCGCTTCCTCGGCACCGTGGAGCGGTACTTTAAGGTGAGTCAGAGTTTCTGACGATATAACACCAGTTAAATATATTTCTTAGATATATGCCACGAGAAAGGCAAACACGGCACGTTCCAGTTTGTATTCGAAAGAGAAAAAAAGGCTGCAAATTTTGACTAGGACCCAAAAAATAAAAACACTAAACAGTCCTACATCAAAGTCTAATACACTTGATGTCCGTTTTAAAGTGATAGATGTTTGTAGTGTTGAGAAAGGAGTCTAAGACGGACCTCGGGATGGTGCACATTAGCGTAATGAGTGTCATGTCTGAAGAGTTGGACTGGGTTTATAAAGGGGGTCCATTACAGCGTGACTGATCTCTGGGGGTTCAGTACTCCTGCGTTCACTGTGTGAAGTGTGTCACATTCATCGTGTTTATATTTCACACCAGAACCTGGCCACAGCGGTGAACTTCAGCATGATCCTGGACACCATTGCACCGCTGATGAGGGGTCTGAGGATGATATGGATCATCTCCAGCCACTACAACTCGGAAGAGCGCATGATGGCCCTGATGGACCGCATCGCCTGGGAGCTGTGTGAGTGCGTCACTCGCGTCGTCGACGTCCACGCGCTTTTCAGGTGAGCTGGCACCATCGCGCTTAACGCTAAACGAGCTCATTCCTTAAATGACAACCAGAAAACAAGCCCGCTTTCACACTTTACTTTCTCTTTCTTCTTTTTCAGTCTTTACTTTTTCTTTCTTCCTTTCTTTCTTTCTTTCTTTCTTCCTTTCTTCCTTTCTTTCTTTCTTCCTTTCTTTCTTTCTTCCTTTTTAGTCTTTACTTTTTCTTTCTTCCTTTCTTCCTTTCTTTCTTTCTTCCTTTCTTCCTTTCTTTCTTTCTTTCTTTCTTTCTTTCTTTCTTTCTTCCTTTCTTTCTTTCTTCTTTTTTAGTCTTTACTTTTTCTTTCTTTCTTCTTTTCTTTCTTTCTTCCTTTCTTTCTTTCTTCTTTTTTAGTCTTTACTTTTTCTTTCTTTCTTCCTTTCTTTCTTTCTTCCTTTCTTTCTTTCTTCCTTTCTTCCTTTCTTTCTTTCTTCCTTTCTTTCTTTCTTCTTTTTTAGTCTTTACTTTTTCTTTCTTCCGTCCTTTCTTTCTTTCTTCCTTTCTTTCTTCTTTTCTTTCTTTCTTCCTTTCTTTCTTTCTTCTTTTTTAGTCTTTACTTTTTCTTTCTTTCTTCCTTCCTTTCTTTCTTTCTTCTTTTTTAGTCTTTACTTTTTCTTTCTTCTGTCCTTTCTTTCTTCCTTTCTTTCTTTCTTTCTTCCTTTCTTTCTTTCTTCTTTTTTAGTCTTTACTTTTTCTTTCTTTCTTTTATTCTTTTTCTTTTTTAGTATTTACTTTTATTTCTTTCTTTTTTCTTTTTTAGTCTTTTTAATTTTTCTTTCTTTCTTTCTTCTTTTTAATCTTCTTACTTTTCTTTCTTTCTTTCTTATTTTTAACCCATTTCTTTTTCTTTCTTTCTTCTTTTTTAGTCTTTTTTACCTTTCTTTCTTTCTTTTTTTTTCTTTCTCAAAATCTATCTATCTATCTATCTATCTATCTATCTATCTATCTATCTATCTGTCTATTTCACTCTTTATATCTTCTTTTTTAGTCTTTTTCTTTCTTTCTTTCTTTCTTTTTTTCTTTCTTTCATATATGTCACAGTATCCACATTTCAAACTGTATTATTATCATCAGTCTTTTTACCAGTAACACTCTATCTATCTATCTATCTGTCTATCTGTCTGTCTGTCTATCTGTCTGTCTGTCTGTTTATTTCTCTCTTTCTTTCTTAAAAGTGCACATTACCTTCAGATATTATTTTAAAAGGTCTACTTCATTGCCTGTGACTGTAGAGATAAGCACGAAGTGGCCAAGGCCAAAGTCCGAGATGGCAGGCAGGTTCTGGACCAGTGGAAGTCCTGCTACTTTGAGGTTCGAGAAGTGATCGAGAAGTCCGGCAGGGAATCGCGCTGGGAGTTCGACCGCCAAAGGCTCTTTGAGAAGACGGACTACATGGCTGCAGTCTGTCAGGACCTCTACGACATCTTGAAGGTTAGATCACCTTGTAATAAACATTACAGTAAGTGTTCCGTCGTGTTTAAAGCCACCGTTCTGTGAAAAATCACTCACACGTTACACTTACCGAGTTACACGTTTTCACGCTTACCGGCAGCGTGGCCGATTACACCAGACGTATGAGGTGTGTGAAGTTTGCGTCTTTAAGTACAAGGCCAATGTCGCTAACAAGTAAGACTAGAGAAGGCCTCCAGTTTAGCATCGTGCAAACGCCACATGTGACATTTCATCAGTCGGCTTTGAGGAGACTTTCCGTGCGTCACGTCCTGAAGACTCAGACTGAAATCAGTCATATTGCACTGAACCTAATCGAATCATCTACTCAGATCAGTACTGAACTACTTATGGCTAATTTGAGCTTTTTACTTTTTCTATCTTTCTTTCTTTCTTCTTTTTTTTTTAAACCTTTTTTTTTAACCCAACTGTTCAATTTATTTCATTCTTTGCCCTCTGAGTGTTAACCTTCTGAACCGACAGACCCTGGAGGATTTTTATAAAATCTTTGGGCCGGAGATGAAGGACATAACAGGCGAGCACAGGCGTATCGACGACGTGCTGCGGACGGTGGACGGCCTGGTCCTGCCCATCGAGGAGCTGGACTTTGACCTCTTCAACATTCGCAAGATGGAAGATTGGAAAAAAGTCATCCAGGACTTCCAGAGCAAGGTTCAGGTGAGGTCGTGAACGTGTCTCCGTGTGAAAGGGTTCGTCATTTGTTTTTGTTTCCGCTCGCGTCGTCACCCTGTTCCCTCTCTGCTGTTCCAGGCTATCGAAGGAGAAGCCATTTACTTCATCGACCAGTCCTTCACGACCCTGCGCTCGGCGTCTGTCGCCTTCGACACGCTGCTGAAGTTCAAGCACATCCGCTCCAGAGAAGCGCTCAACAATCAGATGATGATGAAGTTCAACGACATCACGGTCCAGTACTGCAAAGAAGTGAGGAAACATCTGAAACATCTGGCACTCGAGGCAACAAGAATAAAATTTTGTGATCAGCCGAGACGTGTGCAGTGTCATAAGTCACGTGACGTGAGAAAGATTGCGTTTTTAGTTTTGCACGAAGCAAATCTAGCTAACCAGTGATGAATGCTTATAGTTTGTTGCTTGTGGGCGTGGCCCGTCCAGTGTTCAGGTGAGAAACGGTAGAAGCTATATACTCCTTCTAGAGCGAACTAGTAAGGCAAAAACGGAATAAATGTCATCACACTCATCAGTGTGAAAATAAGTTATGTGATTTAATCCAATGAGCTCTGCTACTTCCTTCCAAGCGTTATTTTCTCGTAACGTCTCTTAACGCTAGTTGATATTCATGCGCCTTTCAGGTTATGCGAATTACCCGCAGCTTATAAAATAGCACACAGACCCAGCACCTCCGAATATTTAGTGTTAAAGTTTTTTATTTTTTTATATCACGCGCTGACAGTCACTAGGGTGCTCGATCTAACAAAGCCATGAGATGCTAAACCGTGGTGATGAAATTGAAATTTGCGTCCGGGGCGTAGGCGATTTTATCACGCTTTTAAATCGCCATCTTGAGTTTGTACATCCGTATAGGTCGGGACTTCCTACGTAACAACTTAGAGCGCAAAAACTCCGAAGACGCCAAACTTGCCTGGGACATCGACTATATTTTATGTTAAGGTGAAAATCCCAGGCCTTGTGATCCAAAGCGATGCATTTTTGTCCTCACTGTTTTGAACTTTTTCTAGGTGGACATCATAAACGAGATGTTTGTCAAGAACAAAGACAAGCCGCCTCTGAATAAGAACCAGCCTCCCGTGACAGGGGCGATCTTCTGGGAGCGCACTCTGTTTCACAGCATTAAACACACCATCGTACGCTTCCAGAAAGTGCCGGAAATGCTGCACAACAAACAGGGCATAGCTGTAAGATAAACCGTTTAAGCATGCTGTGTATCGCGTGCGTGTGCGTGTGTAACTATTAACAATCTCAGCCCTTGTGCTGATGTCACTTACCGGTGTGTGTGTGTGTGTGTTATATGTTGCAGGCAAAAGCAAAGTTTCTGGAGGTGGGAAAGCGCATGCGGGACTACGAGGTAAGGAAACACCAACGCTGGAGCGAGGAGGCCGTGCAGACGTTGGATGTGCTGATGAACAGAAAAGTCCTGCTCACGGTGAAGAGCTCCGGGGACACCTGTCGAGACGCCGCACAGCCTGAGGTCAGAAACACGCAGACCCCGAACAACTTTTACCCTGAGACCGATTATCCGGTTCAAGCACATTGTCCTCGCGTGATATCGGCTCGTGTAGAGGAGGATTCGGTTCAAATATTTCATGCTGAAATTTTATATTGAGGTTTCCGCCTGAAAATACACTTAAAAATCACGATGGAACCTCATCCGAGATCAGTATTATTCCTGTACGTCTGAGTCTGAATGCGGAACTCAGAAAATCCACACAGGTAGCTGCGTAACCCGACTCTGAACACCGGGAACTTTCCCCGCATAAATACCGCTGTAATTTTGAGCTACGACCCCCTAACCCCCTAACGCTTTCATTCTTGTTGTTGAATAAACGCCAAGCTCGGCGATGTGGTGCGATTGTTTTTTTACGGTCTCTCAGGACCAGGACCCGGAGACGGGGGTGCGGTTTGCGGTGAACTTTGGCCCGGAGCTGAAGGAGGTCATCACTGAGGCCAGGTACTTTGAGCAGCTGGGCTTCAGTATACCTGAAAACGTCAGAATAGTGGCGGGGCTTCAGGACAAGATCTTCAGGTAGGACTTTTATTTATTTATTTTATTTTATTAATTTTTTTTTTTACATTTTTTACAGCACTTTTTTTTTGCACGTTCTCGGTCAGATAGTTTATAAGACCTATTAATAACTGTAGAGCTGCGGAACGATCGTCGGATCGGTCTTCAACGAGAAAGATTAGCCGCGGAAAAGCAAATCTCTTCGCTGGTTTATTATTTTCTTTTAGTTTCGAGTGAAATGTTACAGTTAACGTAGTAATTATTGACACTGTTTATAAAAGCAAAGGGAAAAAAAAATTGTAATGTCTCCAGCTTAAACATATCATGACGCTGTGTACATTTTACTTTAACAGACCGGTTGCCTACATTTGGTTTTGGTTGAAGAATATTATCTTAATTTTTCTAGAGAAAATACTATTATTATAATATAGCAACGTTTTTTTTTTATCCATGCCAGTGATTTAAGATGAGTAGTTTGGATGCTCGTAATTTCTCCAATAATTTTCCATTAAATGTATAGGTAAAGCTATTTATATGTACTAATTAAAAATAAATTGTTTATAGGACCATCTCTCGATCTCGAGCCTGTTTCCTTTCATCATATCTTTTGTGTTTATAGACACTTGGACGAACTGGAGAGTTTGACGGACCGCTACCGATCTGTGATGGACAGTCTGAAGGACCCAGAGGTCCTCCTGATGGCCACGCAGATACAGGAAGTGAGGAGTGTGATGTCCGCTGGATATAAACGATTAACCTTGGGTTCTCTGGGTATCCACAATCACATCATCACAACAACTCTATACTTTTCAAGTCTCTTTCATGTAATACATACGATGCGTTCAGGTCTTTGCGCTTTTACTCCTGTCAGGTTTGCTATCTGGTTCGGTTTTATCTGATCCGAGCAAAAAAATCCTGAACGTAACCGTGAACACTCACCGTTTTTTTTTTTTTTACCCCTTCGCGTCACGCAGCCCTACCCGACTTCATCGCCAAGGCCAACCAGGCCATCGTACAGTTCGGGACCCTGCTGAACCAAATCCAGAAGAACGAAAGAGACATAGACGCCAAGCTTCAGGCCATCGAGTCAGCGAACCTTTTTAAATTCCCCGTAGCAGAAAGAGCAGGAGAGCTGCCAGGTAACGAGCTGCACATACTCCTACCGACGTTTTAATCTTAACCAGACGCGATTAAGAATATTTAAACTGTGTGTTTGTGGGTGAAGGAGTGAAGGAGTTCTGCGAGCTGGTGGAGAAGCAGAGAGCCAAAGATGTGGGCTTGCTGAGCAGGAAGTACTCAGCCATCCGACCTCTGCTCACCAAGATGGAGTGTCTGACCGCGCAGACGAGCAGCGGCAAGGCCAAGCACATGGCCCAGTACTACGCTTACTGGGAGCGGAGAGTGTTTGACTCTCTCACCAAGATGGTGCTGAAGTGAGTCTACTACCGAAGGATAACGTCAGTTAAAAGATTTGATCACATCACGGCTGGAAATGGAGACTTTGTTTACGTTTCGCTTGCACAGAATGACGTGAAAAGAGCAAAATCATTTCCATTTTATTTAATTAACTTTACACTTTACAGTATCGGCAATTGTTTACATATTAGCTCACTAGCTATTCATTAACTGAGGGTATTTAGGGGAAAAAAACAAGCTTTAAAAATAAGTATTTAGTATATGTAGCTACACACTCAACGCCTGTAACACTGTACCACACAGCACGGATTCAGTACAACGCGATACACACCCGTCAGCCAATCGGAAAACAGGATTTTCCGTCCTCGCTGTTCTCACGCCGTTTTTATTTAGATTCACGTAATTACCCAATTAAGCCTCATCGTTATTTTCTTTTATGCATCCTCCTACTTTTTAGTTTGCTATTTCAATTTCATATTTACTGCATAACGTAAAAACATGCCTTTTTATTTGACTTCTCTGAGGGTTATTATCGTTGTTTTTAAATCCATTTCCTTGCTGTTATTATTACCACATGCTTTTATGTTAAATGTCTATTATTAGCAGTAGTATTAGTGTTTAAACAGAAGCTGCAAAAAAATATAAATATCCTAAATATAGCATGAAGTTAAATAAATACAACTCATTTTAATTCAGATTTTAAATGGCCCAGTGTAGAGAATTCATTTTTAGAGAATCTCTATGAATTATTATTATTATTATTGTTATTATTATTATTATTATTATTATTACTGCATGCTTTTACGTTCTTTGATGTATCTGTACAGTGTCACTGGGTATCCCAAAATAAAGTTATATAATAGTAATAATAATAATAAGGTTAACAATAATGCTTAGTATTATTGTGAAACCACTAAGAACACTGAGAAGATTAGACCAGCTGGCTTTGCTTCTAAATATGAGTAAATCTATTAATATTATTTTGAATTATAAAATGGCCGAGTGTGGAGAATCCCACTCTAACCTCTTTTGAAGTTTACTGCGCGTGTTTTTGACTTTAGCCTTCGCGACACTGCTCCACGTTCTGCAGCAAAATCACAGCTGTGCAAAAAAAACGTGGTCTGAAACCTAGTAAGTTGAATTTCCGAAATGAAATCATGTACAAGGCTCATAGTACTGTTTTGTGTGTGTGTGTGTGTGTGGCAAGGAACCTACAGGTGTTTAACTCCGCCCTGCTGGGCTCCACCCCACTTTTCCAAATCGAGACCATTCTCTCTGCTCCTTTGATCGTGCTGCACCCCAAAAGCAACGAGGTGTACAAGCTGATCATGCAGTGTGTGAGGGACTGTGTGGAGAGCACCAAGGTAAACTCTCATCTCTGTTCAGCTGTTTAACATATCTGTATTATTATTATTATTATTATTATTAGGCACATAAATCTGTTAACTGTGAACCCCATAGCATTTCGTTCGCTGGATGCAAGGCACGTGTATCGAGTGTCCTCCGCAGCGCGTGGACAGCGAGGACGAGCCGTTCGTCTTCAGCTTCTACAGCGAGCTGTGCCAGCTGCCGCAAGTGAACGAGCGCGCCATGACCGCATCCCAGAACGCACAGCGGCTCCTCGGCTCCGTCGCCCGCTACCTGAATGACTGGAGACGCTACCGGACCCTCTGGAAGCTCGACAAGGCCATCATGCTGGAGAAGTTCGCAGCCAAGAAGCCCTCGTGCGTGATTTACGACGAGAAGCTGCAGTTCTATTCGAACCTCAGTCGGGAGGTGGCGCAGCAGCCGCTGGTGAAGGACGAACACATCATCAGGTTGAACCTGGAGCCGCTGGGACGCACCGTGCTGGAGAACGCTCAGGCGTGGGTCACTTCGCTGGGCAGGCTACTCAATGACTCGGCCCGGGAGGAGTTACACGCGCTGCGCAATGAGTTCCAGGTGATTTATTTTTGTAAAAATGCGATCATTAGATGCTCAGATCAATAAGTAAATCAATTTATTTAATACCACAGAAGGTGCTGATTCATTTTATATTGATTAATTGACCTATATATATATATATATATATATATATATATATGATGTGCTATGATGTGATGAAGGGTTTTTTTTCTGTAAGGAGATGTTTATTTAACGTTTTATGGAAGGAGTCTCCAGTGTCAGAGGTAAAACTATAACTTTAGGGGGAGTTTTGTGTTGAAGAGAGAGAATGAAGAGAAGGTTGGTGAGAGAACGACTGTTTCTAGCTGCTTTAACCTAAGCAGGAACTCCTTTCGCGGACGTTTGCACGACGATATGTAGCTATATTCCGTTCTCAGATAAATACAAAACGTTAGCGTTGGCAAATCGCTGCGGTATAAGAGGAATAAAACACTCTGGGACGTGTTGTTCTAGGAAATTAATAGACATATATAAATAACGTAAGTGAGACACATGCTACATCCTAAACCTCACGCTAGAATTCTGGTATACAGTTTAGGACACTAGGATGCAGGACATGTAGGACAGCTTTCTGATGAATTAATAAACCTTCACAAACTCACAGAGCCATCGTCTGAAATCGACGTGACTTAAACCGAGTTGAACCCGTTTAAAAGTTTCCGTGTCACTGTAAACAGCAACTGTCAGACAATCTAAAGAGATCTCCCGACACGCTGGAAAACCTGAAGTTCATCCTCGGGACAATCTCCGACATCCGGAACATGTCTCTGAGAGTGGAGATGCGATACAGAGACGTCCAGGAGAGATACAGGACTCTGGCCATGTATAATATAGAGGTGAGCTCCACCGTTTCTCTTCTGGAAATGATTATTTGTTACAAAAATAAAAAAGAAGATGCCGGGTTGATTGGATTTATTTTACCGCACAGGCCGAGGAGGACGAGCTGCAGCTGGTAGCCCGCATCGAGAATCTGTGGAGAGACGTGTCCGCTGAGGCCCGACGGGTGGATCGCCGCCTGGGCAAAGTCAAGAAGACCTTCACCAAAGTGAGCTCTGTGAAATCGCTCAGCCTCCGATCGTACTGTATTATTAAAAAATATGAAATGAGTAACCATTTTACAACGATATGATTTTATCATTCATTCTCGTCTATGGACTCATATCTGGTCAGATCACCGTGGAACAGATAGAGCAGTATAAGCAGGAGTTGTCCATCTTTGCCGAGAGTTTTAACACGGACGGACCGGGAGCTATAGGAGACAACCTGGAGAAAGGTACGCACACATGTTCGCTGGTTTTTATAAAGGTCTGCGTGCGTGAAAATGACTGCAAACTTAATAACACCCTGAAAAAAAAAAATTCCAAAAAGTGTAAGCTGATAGTAATGCCGAAAGAGCCATCGCAAAATAGTGGGCGGAGTCAGTGCAATTTACGCATGCGCACCTGCTGAAGGGCAGGTATTACATTTGTGAAAATCCTTTTTTCTGCTCGTTAAAGGTGCAGTAGTCTGTTTTTTTTCTAACTAAGGACACGGATAAGCTGGAAAAAATATGTAGGGGGTGATTTAAAAAAAAAAAGTTTAAAGTGTAAGCCGTTATATACTCGTGATGAAGTCATGAATTCTGATTGCTGAATCACAATGAATATGCAAATGAGCAAATCAGCTTAACTGATTTCATTGCGCTCAGAGGGCAGAAGACAGAAGCTATGTGCCGTGTATGTTATGATATTTTTAGAGGTGTTTTGGTTGACAGTTGTGCTGTCTGACTGTAGCGTCTATTGGTTTGTGAACAATCAGATTTAAAATCAGGATGCATTTACACCCAATGATCCAGAGTGATGATTCCTATCCAGATATAATCCCGATATTTTGGATATTTCGAGCGCAACACAACGGACGTGGAAGAAATTCGTTCAAGTCAATAAAATCGGATTTAATCTGATGGTAATCCCGAATATTTTCCCACCTGCAGGACTGATGGTTATGAGTGCTCATGAGGCAGATCTGGCTAAGATAGAGGCGAGCCGTCAGGAGCTAGCCAACGCTGAGAAGCTGTTTGACCTTCCCATTACCATGTACCCAGAACTTCTGAGTGTCCAACAGGAGATGAGAGGCCTGAGGCAGATCTACAAGGTCTACGAGGAACAGAAGGTCGTCCGCTCCGTTTGGTTGTCTTTTGTAGACACATTGTAATATAGAAGTACTTTAAAAATCAACCCGAACTTCGCTGTGTTTTTTAAAAAATCTTTTTTTTTATTTTAGGCTGCTAAGGCAGAATGGTCTCAGACTCTGTGGGTGAACCTGAACATCCAGCTGCTTCAGGAAGGTGTGGAGGGTTTCATTAAGGAGCTCAGGAAGCTGCCTAAAGATGTGAGAGCTCTTCCTGTGGCCTTCTTCCTGGAGGGACATCTGAAAGAGTTCAGAGAGTCTCTGCCGCTGCTGCTGGACCTGAAGAACGAGGCTCTGAGAGACAGGTTAAAACTGAAAAATTGCATTTTTCTTTCTACATCTCTACTAAAAATGATGCCGTTCTTAAAATAAATCAGCACAGAATCAGCATCACTGAAGCAGAACTTCAGTACTTCTAGACCTGATTGTTGGATTTAATGCCTTTTCTTTGTCCCAGGCACTGGAACGAGCTGATGGCACGAACAGGAACCAGCTTCAAGATAAACCCAGACACCTTCACGCTGGAGAACATGTTTGCCATGGAGCTCCACAAACACGGCAGCGTCATCGGAGAAATCGTCACCTCAGCTGTCAAAGAGCTCAGCATAGAGAAGGTCTAGAAGTTTCCTACGGGTCCACCTCTTGTCTCGGTTTCCGCGTATCTGCGTATCTTTATGGATATTTTCCCGTATGTGTTTTTACAGGGTGTGAAGGAGGTGGTGGACACGTGGGAGAACATGAAGTTCACCGTGCAGCGTTACTTTAAAGGCACGCAGGAGCGAGGCTCCATCCTGAGCTCGGTGGATGAGATACTGCAGAACCTGGACGATAATGCCGTGAACCTGCAGAGCATGGCGGGGAGCCGCTTCGTCGGGCCGTTCCTGTCCACCATCCAGCAGTGGGAAAAGAGCCTGTCACTCATCAGCGAGGTCATCGAGGTCAGGACATACAGTACATTCTATATAAAATATAACTTTATGCAGAATATAATATACAACTATGAATTCTTAACAGATTTTTCAGAATTTAATATTTAAGAATGTAATACCATATTTTCAGGATTTTACCAAAATCCTCAGACTATTAATTCTATCATATCCTATTTTAGATTAAATTCGTAATCTGTGTGTTTTTTTTTAAAAGAATATCAATTGTATCATTTTTCCCAATCTGTAAATTTTACCTTGTTTTATCAGATTATAGATTTTTCTGTATGTTCCATACATAATTTAATCCCCCCGCCCCCCAATTTATAAATCTTAATTTAAAATAAAAAATTTCTGACTTTTCCAGAATGCAAATTTTGTCAAAGTTTTCAGATTATAAATCCCATCTTACTTTTTGACTATAAATTATTTTGACTGTATTATTATAGATTGTATAATTAATAAATTATAAATTTCACAGTATTTTATAGATAAAACTTTTTTTTTTTTACCATATTTAAATATAAATTCTACCATATGTTTTCAGACTTTACTGAATTTTATAGACTACAAATTCCTTCTTATTTTACTAAATTTAGATTCTTCACATATTTTTCAGAACTTTCAGACTACACATTTTACCAACATTTTTCAGACTATAAATCCCATAATATATATTTTTTTAGTATAAATTCTTAATCTTTTTTTTTTCAGACTATACGTTATAATTTTTTTCCAATCGATAAACTGTACAGTATTTTCCAGAGTTCTTTTCATCTTACTTTTATAAGATAAGATAATACTTTATTAATCCCCAGATGGAGAAATTAGGGACTATAAATTTGATGACTATAAATTCTACTGTATTATTACAGATTTTATAATTGATCAATTATAAACCTCACTCTATTTTCCAGAGCATACATTTTTATCAAATTTTTAAAAAACTCTATCTTCTAAATTCTTAATATATTTTCCAGACTATAAATTCTACTGTATTTTCCATATTAGAAATAATATTGAATTTGTTGAATGATAAATTCTACCATAAAAAAACTGTGTGTGTGTGTGTGTGTGTGTGTTACACTCCAGTGTATAATAAAATAACAAAAATGATTAAATACATTTCACAGCATTAGTAGTAACCAAGCAGGTTTTTACACTTTATTACAAAAGTTCATACAAAAGTTAGTACTCTGTATTATATCAGGAGTTTGTGAAGCCTTTTATGTAATGCTTAAATATTATAATAATCTCATCAATATTCATCATCTCGTACTGTTCAGGTTTGGATGTTGGTGCAGAGGAAGTGGATGTATTTAGAGAGCATCTTTATCGGCGGTGATATTCGCTCTCAGCTGCCCGAGGAGGCCAAGAAATTTGACACCATTGACAGAATGTTTAAAAAGGTGACCCGTTTTTGCTTTTATGTGTGCGTTTTTTTTTTTTTTTTTTTTAAAGAAATATATTCAAAGCCCACTGATTCAGGCAACATTCAGTGTAGCAGAGGAGGAATGAGATAGATGGCAATTGTGTGCCATGTCTGTCTACAGATCATGTCGGAAACAGTGAAGGACCCGGGTATTAAGAGGTGTTGCCTGGTACCGAATCGCCTGTCGGACCTGCGGAACCTGAGTGAAGGTTTGGAGTGCTGCCAGAAGAGCCTGAACGATTACCTGGACTCCAAACGCAACGCCTTCCCACGCTTTTTCTTCATCTCCGATGACGAGCTGCTCAGCATTCTGGGGAGCAGCGAGCCGTCCTGCGTCCAGGAGCACATGATCAAGGTAGCGGGAGTGTGTTTGGGCGTGACGTTTTCAGGAACATCCTATACATAATATACCTAATACATTACATTACGTTACATTACACTACGTTACATTACATAACGTTATGTTACGTTACATTACATAACGTTACATGACATACGGTTACATTACATTTCATTATGTTCCGTTCCATTACAATATGTTACAGTCCATTACGTTACGTTACACTGCGTTACATTACGTCACGTTGTGTTTTGTTAAATTACGGTCTGTTCCATGACGTCACGTTACATTATGTTACATTACGTTATGTTCCGTTCCATTACGTCACATGACATGACTTTACGTTACGTTACATTATGTTTATTTCCGTTTCATTACGTTACATGACATGCCTTTATGTTACGTTACATCACGTTACATTATATATTACATGTTACATTACATAACATTAAATTTCATTATGTTACATTACATTACAAAATATCACATTACGTTACACTGCGTTCCGTGACGTTAAATTACGGTCTGTTCCATTTTGTTACATGACGTGAGATTACTTTACGTTACATTACATTACGTTACGTTGTGTCACGCGGCGTTACTTTAAATCGGTGTCTGTTCCATTTCGTTACATTACATGACATGACTTTTCTTTACTGTATGTTATGTTACATTACGTTACATGACATGACTTTACCGTATGTTACGTTACATTGCGTTATGTTCTGTTCCGTTACATTACGTTACATGACATGACTTTACTGTACGTTACGTTCTGTTACGTTACATTATTTTACACTGTGTAGGAGAGCGATTTGGTGTGATCTGTGCTTCGTAAGAAGAAACACAACCTTGCTGATCTTCAGGCCAAATGACTCTCGTTTCATCCCGCAGATGTACGACAACATCGCATCCCTGCGCTTCGACACGGGGACGAACGGCGAGACGGTGGTGGCAGCCATGGTGTCGGCAGAAGGGGAGGTGATGGAGCTCAGGCAGGCCGTATCAGCCGAGGGACGGGTGGAGGACTGGATGACGGCCGTTCTGCTGGAGATGAGGAGGACCAACAGGCTCATCACCAAGGAGGCCATCTACTTCTACGAACGCGACAAGTCCAGGTGTGCGATTTGGGTCGTCTTGGCGCAGTCTACATCAAGTTACTTCCTGTTTCAAGTTTTTTGACGGCAGGTGAAAGGGACGTTATGATCAGAGGAGTTGTAAAAAAATGTAAATTAATTATTTACATTTTAATGAGCAAAAATACAAGTTTACTAGCCAGAATTTGAATTAAAGAATTATATTTTTTACTAGTAAGTATTGCATTTTACTAGTCAACATTTATCTCTAATTTAATTTGGAGCCCAAGGTTCCTCTCAAGGTTTCTTCCTGATGTCCTCGATTAATCGTCAGCCTCACCCTGACCTCTCAGTCTGGTGTTATTGATTGTGCCTCAGGGTGGACTGGATGCTGGACTACCAGGGCATGGTCGTGCTGGCAGGGAACCAGGTTTGGTGGACGTGGGAGGTGGAGGACATCTTCCGCAAGGTGAGCGCCGGAGACAAGCAGGCCCTCAAACGGTACGCCAAGAAAATGCACGAGCAGATCGACGACCTGGTCATGCACATCACACAGCCTTTAAAAAAGAACGACCGGCGCAAACTCAACACCGTGCTCATCATCGACGTCCACGCCAGAGACATCGTGGACAGCTTCGTCAGGGACAGGTAGGGCGTTGTCGACATCATCGCTGTGTAAGTTGTGTTCATGTTCATTAACCATTTAAAAAACAGGATTAACAAACGTTCAGCCCAGTGAAGTGCAGTACACGTTACAGAATCCTGGATTCTGATTGGTTAAAAGATTGATTCTGTAGAACAGCAGGTCCGACGGGTCGATATTAAAGCGCCGGTTCGGATACGTTAACGTTTCTGCAGTATCACGGACGCTCGTGACTTCGAGTGGGAAAGTCAGCTGAGATTTTACTGGGTCAAAGAATCGGACGACCTGTACGTGCGTCAGTGTTCGGCTCAGTTCTCCTACGGATACGAGTACATGGGCCTGAACGGCCGACTGGTCATCACTCCACTCACTGACCGCATCTACCTCACACTCACACAGGTACGTACACACACATACACACACAAAAAGTGCGTGAATTTCGTATTCTTAATTAAGCAGTAAATATAATAAAAAGTTTTTTAAGAAGTTAACAAGACATGTTAAAGACTGAAGCAACATACAACATAAGTTAATACAGAATAACTGCTTGTTGTTGTTGTTGTTGTTGTTGTTTCATTCCATTTTAACGGCCTCTCACACATGATGTGCAGACATGAGTCAGTGTAAGGTGAAATTAACATGAAGTGAGTCCTAATTTTGTTCATTACAGACTCGATAACATTATGAGACACAGTATGTCTTAATGACTGACACACAACTACGAGGCATACGTAAATGTACAAATAAATAATAACGCGCTCCATTTACTGTATATAACACATTTCCTCTATACACTCATACACACGTTAAAATGATGTACTTGAAGTTAGGCTAACGCGTAACGCCTTCTGTAGGCCCTGTCGATGTACCTGGGTGGAGCGCCTGCCGGACCTGCAGGTACTGGTAAAACAGAGACCACTAAAGACCTGGCCAAGGCTTTGGCTCTGCTCTGTGTGGTCACTAACTGTGGTGAGGGAATGGACTACATGGTGAGTCTTAGACTTCTAACATTTCACAGCAGCTAGAGTTTTTTTTTTATTATTTATAATGTTTTTATTACAAATAGTAGCGATTGACATGCTGTATACTGTATAATTCAGTACTAGTACTTATTCACGGTATAATGTAACGACAGCCCAGTTCTTCAGTTTACTACCTACTGAACTATAAAAACAAAATAACAAAACCAAATCAAAAGTCTAGTTTAGCAAACATCACTACTTTACCATTAGTGATTATAAAAAAAAGAATTGATCATTATTTCTAATCTGAAATAGAAATAAATAGGGCATTTAACGTAGCTCGTGATGAGCACTAGCACCTTTCGTACCCTTGTTGATGAGCATTGTTGTTATGTTGTTGATATCATGAGTAGCTAAGAGTTCTCGTTACCTTACGATGATGAGCTGGATGCGTTCCTGTTCATCTCTAGGCGGTTGGGAAGATCTTCTCCGGCTTGGCTCAGTGTGGAGCCTGGGGCTGCTTCGACGAATTCAACCGCATCGACGCCTCCGTGCTGTCCGTCATCTCCTCCCAGATCCACACCATCCGTAACGCTCTCATCCTGCGGCTCAAGAGGTTCCATGTGAGTCGCGTTATCTTCTAACCATCTCTTCATTTGGAAAATCTTTTCCCGGCAAGGGAATTTAACTCCTGTGGTCGTGTATGGTCTTGACTTGCTGATAGTTTGAGGGTCAGGAGATCAGTCTGGACTCGCGAATGGGGATCTTCATCACCATGAACCCGGGCTATGCCGGGCGCACCGAGCTGCCCGAGTCCGTGAAGGCTCTCTTCCGGCCCGTGGTGGTCATCCTCCCCGACTTCCAGCAGATCTGTGAGATCATGCTGTTCTCAGAAGGCTTCCGCATGGCTAAGGTGACCGTCTCAGATTCTAGTATATTATCCAAGCAGAGTTACTGTTTCTTCCTCATAGACCACAGCGTTTTAACAACGAGTACAATTTTCTTTTTATTAAAGATCGGCACGTCATACTTTTTGTCCATTTGTTGTTACGTTTAATGTTGTGGAACATCCCTGAAGCATGATAGTCCCCGTGTTTCCACTCAGGTTATAGCAGCTATGAACGGTCGTCTAACCGTTACAAAGTGATGACACTGGAGACTCCTTCCATAAGTGCGAACTATGGAAAACTTCACCATATCAAAGATTACATGACTTTATTTGAATCCGTCAATGTGGAGCGTCTTGCAGACTTACCGTAATAATTCAAAGGAAAACATTTCCTGTGGAAATTTCTTATGATTTTCAAAGATTGTTTTGACTGCATTATTTTTTTTACTCTTAAGTACTGTTAGTCCTCATGAATTTCTTATCTTCTACCTTTCAAACGAATTCAACTGTAGTAACCGAGTAGTATATAATACATCTGTACTTTTACTTTCCAGAATCCAGGTACACAGCTCCATCTTTTTCTGTGGAGGGTTTTTTTTTTTTTTTTTTTTTTTGCGGAACAACTGCAAAGCTGCACATTTAACGTATTTTGAAGCAAATCTAATGATCGCCTGCGTTTAAGTACGCTCAGATCACCCAAGTGAATGTAAAATCGATCTGATCGTTCCGGATAAACGTGGTTCCCGTGTTGCAGGTGCTGGCGAAGAAGATGACGGTGCTGTATAAACTGGCACGGGAGCAGCTGTCCAAACAGGCTCACTATGACTTCGGGCTGCGAGCGCTCAAATCTGTATTAGTCGTAGCAGGAGCGCTGAAGAGAGGATCTCCTGAGCTCGACGAGGTGACGAGCACTTAAACGGAAGTCCTCGCTTACTTTAAAACCAACACTAGACTGCCCCGTGACCTCCTGAGAGGTTTAGTACACATCTAGTGTTTGTGCTCTCTCTCTCTCTCTCTCTCTCTCTCGGTCTGTCTCTTTGCCTCCTCTCTGTCAGGATGTGGTGCTGATGCGAGCTCTGAGGGACATGAACCTCCCAAAATTTGTCTTCGAGGACGTTCCACTGTTCCTAGGACTGATCTCAGACCTGTTCCCAGGACTGGACTGCCCACGTGTGCGCTACCCCAACTTTAATGACGCTGTAGAGACCGTCCTGCAGGAGAATAAATACATTCTGCTGCCCAATCAGGTGCCTCCATGTAGATTACCATAGATTTATCTCACAGGCGATTGTTCTTTGATGTTCCTGTATAAATAACTCGAGTCAGAACGGTTTCTGAGAATTCAGAATTCAACAGCGCTGTGGTGTACGGTGTATTTAGAATTGCTGAGGACTTGCCGCCAACACCTGAATCACAAACCACTGATTTCCTGATCTAAGGCACTGTTGAGTTTATTGTTCTTTCTTCATTCTGGCTGCAGGTGGACAAAGTGGTCCAGTTGTATGAGACCATGATGACCAGACACACTACCATGGTGGTAGGACCCACAGGAGGGGGCAAATCCGTGGTTATTAATACTCTGTGCCAAGCTCAAACTAGGTCTCCATCTCTTAAATGCCAATGTAGACACTTTAGTATTTTCTTTCTTTTTCAAAAAGCACCTCAGGTCTAAACCGTGTGTGCTGTGTATCGTGTGCCATACAGGCTGGGCCTGATGACCAAACTGTACACGCTAAACCCCAAAGCCATGAGCGTGAACGAGCTCTACGGCGTCCTGGATCCGGTTACTCGAGACTGGACTGATGGGATTCTGTCCAACATCTTCCGAGACATCAACAGACCGACAGACAAAAACGAGAGAAGGTAGCAGCCGGCTTGGGTAACACCTGCGAGTGATCCTCTAAAAACACACATGCACACAAACACACGTGTATAAAAGAATAACGAGGGGGCGGATGCCATATTGTTCAATCAAATCAAATTTGCAGAGATCAACAATAATAAAGTGATAACTACAACTGGGACTATTCATGCAGTAATATATTTGGTGGTATACTAGCCCCCTATTCGGTTTATTTAAATCTTCACCATCTTCCCATTCAGTTATCATCATAGCAGCCGGTTTTATTTTTCACTTGTATACAGTATTGTCTTTTACATTTATGTGACATCATATTACTTTGACAGCAATAGGGGGAAAAAAAACATATTTTCTTTTTCAATCCGCACTTTCTATCTGTGATTTTTTGTTTGTTTGTTAGATTTTATAGGTGAGTATTAAACCCTGTCTCATATACTTCCGTTCAAGAAAAATCTGGCAACCTCAGAGGCGTGAACTAGACGCAGATTTTATTAATCTAATCTATATTAATTTATTAATATATGGGTGGGATGGTTAGGGGTGCACATACTTTTGGCCGTGTAGTGCAACTATTGGCGTAACTTCTGGACTGAACACTATGAAGCCCATAGTGATTATTTTACCATACGCAAACTCATAACAGTCCACATCCCATTTGAATATCACCAAAAGTATGTGCACCTCTGACCATCACACCCATCTGTCTTTGTTGAACTTCCTGTTCCAGATTTATTCCCCATTTTCCTGTTATAATAAGCTTCACTCTTTCTTTAAGCACTGTGTGTGATCAGCTCTCCCAGATCTAAAACACTAATATTCAACATTTGTTGCACCCCACAGGTACATCCTGTTTGACGGGGACGTAGACGCTCTGTGGGTGGAGAACATGAACTCGGTGATGGATGATAACAAGCTGCTGACTCTCGCTAATGGAGAGAGGATCCGTCTGCAGAGTCACTGCGCTCTCCTGTTTGAGGTGATGACAGTCAGTGATTTACAGGTTAATCCTGGATTAGCACGTTTAATGTTTAATAACCAATTGAACAAGTCTAGTTTTAGAGCTACCAGAAAGCCCCGCCTTTAACCATGACCCCCCCCCCCAGCCCCCTCTTATAAAGTTTATAAATACAGTATATAAGAAGAAAACAATAAGGAAATCTGCTCCACACTCCACCATAGTAAGTGCTGAGCTAAATATTTTTCTCAAACTGTCCTGAAGAGGGCGCTAATACAACAGACTGGAGATAAAACACAGAAAATCCAAGAAGAGGTTTTGTTCGCGTTTTTTTTGTAGCGATCTAAAACCGAGACACGTGACAATGGGACACCGAATAACTGGCATGTTTAGATTTCACCCAGATGTTTGCTTTCAGGTCGGAGATCTGCAGTACGCGTCTCCTGCCACCGTGTCTCGCTGCGGAATGGTGTTTGTGGATCCACAATATCTACGCTACGCCCCCTACTGGCAGAAATGGGTGAAGGACAGGCCCGCAGGAGTAAGAGCCGGACGTGCGGCGCAGTAACAGTGCACAAGTCTTTTCTCATGTTGTGTTCTGAGATATTAATACGATATTTTGGTCACAGGAGCAAGAAGATCTGAACAGACTGTTTGAGAAGTACGTCCCCAGCACCATAGACATGATAGTGGAGGGAATCGTAGACGGTAAACAAGGAGAGAAGCTGAAGACGATCGTCCCACAGACTGATCTTAACATGGTGAGCTGATTACATTTCACTGTTAGACAGATAATGTGAAGTCTCAGCTGATTACAATACGTTTAGAGTAAAGAGAATGTTGTGTAAGTTTCATCTCTGGACACACGGATTTAAAGCCTAGCTGTAGAAAGACGCTCTACCTTGATGGTCTACCGCTCTGCAGGTGGTGCAGTTGTCGATGATGCTGGACGCTCTGCTAGAACCCGCAGAGTTCTCCTCAGAAGAGCTGGAGAGTTTCTACATCGAGGCTCTGTACTGCTCGCTCGGAGCCTCGCTGTTAGACAGCGGCCGGAAGAAGTTTGATGACTTGGTTAAGAGGCTGTCCGGTCTCACCTCCGTCCACGATGAGAGAACGCTCGCCGGCCCTGGAGAGCTACCCGGTAATTTTGGAAATCGAAACAAATTTGTTTCTTTTTATTTATTTGTTTATTTATTTTTGTTGTTGTTGTTGTTGGCCTTGTTTTTTTATCGTGTGTTTTTATTTCCAGCTCCGGAGTTAGCATAGGACTCTGAAGAACTAGGTCCACAGTTACATTTCACTAGAAACTGTAGGATAAGTAGGAGAACTACACTGAAAAAGAAAGAAAGGAAATATGACACGTGAAGAAGGATGGAAACTAAAGAAGGGAGGGAGAGAAGGATGGAAGGAAAGAGGAAAGGAAAACGTAAAAAAAACGTAAAAGAAGGAAGGGAAATATGAAACATGAAGTAAGGAGAACATTAAGTTAGGTAAGGAGAGAAGGTAAGAAGGAAAAAGAAAGAAAAATAATTGAAAAAGAAAAGGAAAACATGAAAGACAGGAATGAGAGAAAATACGGGAGGGAGGGAGGGAGGGGTAGAAGGAAAAAGGAAGGAAGGGAAACATAAAAAAGGAAAAGGAAGAACTGAAAAAAAGCGCAGCATGAGACATGAAGGAAGAAGAAAACTAAAGGAGGGGGAGAGAGAGAGAAGGTAAGAAGGAAGGCGGGAAAACAAAAAAAGAACTGAGACAGGAAGAAAGAAGCCTACTTCGAGAGTGGGGGCGAGAAGGAAAGAAGCAATGAAGGAAAACAAAAAAAAGAAAAAGAAAGAATCGAGAAGGAAAGAAGATGAATCGCAAAGATGAAGGAAGAAGGAAATCTAAGGGAGGGAGGGAGAGAAGAAAACATAATAAAAATAAAGACAAATTGAACGAAAGAAAGATGAGAAAATAACGAGGGGAAATAGGAAAAAGGAAGGAATGAGAAAAATCCCGGAGAGAAAGAAAAACGAAGACGCGATCGAGCAAAATGAAGAAAATTATAACGAAATGAACGCAGAACTTTCTAAACACTACGTTTTTATCGTTTTTTTTTCTCGGTATATGACACATATGTATTTTTTTTAAGTATGACATCATTGTGTGGGCGGAGCCAGAGTGTGATTTAATCGAGCAGAGTTTAACTTGAAGTTCTAAGTGGTTGTTTAAAAAAAAAAAATACAAATACATCTGAAAATGTAATGAATGGGGACTTCCCGTCGTTTTGTAGGCTATAGATTAGATATCACACATCTGTGGTATTGTTTCAGGTTTCCTGCCGACTCTTTATGACTTCCACTTCGATGCGAGCGTAAAGAAGTGGACCCCCTGGAGCTCGCTGGTCCCCAAATACATCCACGACCCTGACATGAACTTCATCGACATTCTCGGTAAAGTTACGGTCACGCTTTTCGAATTCAATCCGTATTATTTATCATTTTCGTTCTTTCTCTGATAATCTGCCAACGATCAGACGTGTTTGCTGTCTGTGGTTCTGCACCGGATCTAAAGTGCTAACGTCGTTAAACATGTAAGGCGAGCACGTAGTACGGCTACCGGTTTAGCGTTGTGCGACAGCGACAAAAAAGCCGACGTCTTCTTCGTGAAGCCAAAAACACAGACCAGGTGAATTTTTTTCTCTCTCTTAATCTTCAGCTGTCCAGTTTGTTTGAGTCTGTGTCCATGATAGCTTCAGATTCCGGTTCTTGGCTGACAGGAGAGGAACCTGCAGTTGTAGCTCATCCGCTTGAAGGTTGGATGTTTTGTCCATGCTGAGATGCTTTTCTGCTCACCGCCGTTGTATACGAGCCATTTTTTCTTTACTGTCGCTTACTCCATGTTTTTCGCACCAGTCTGTGTGAACGATAGAGACTGCTGTGTGTGAAAATCCCAAGAGATCAGCAGTTACTGAAACCAGGTCATCTGGTACCAACAACCGTACCACGGTTAAAGTCACAGAGATCACAGAGGTTTTTCTTCATTCTGATGTTTGACGTGACGTGACTGAAGCTCCTCACCTGTGTCTCCGTGATTGTATGCATTGTGGTGCTGCAACGTGATTGGCTGATTAGATAACTGCATAAATGAGCAGATGTACAGGCGTTCCTCTGAAAGTGATACTTTAGTTAATATTCTTTAATTATATTAACGTGGTAGCCAAGCTCAGACACCAAACGTGACTCGTCTAAAACGTGATTTGTATAAAAACTGCATTGCTGGCTGAATATCTCTGTAGTTCTCTGTACCATCCTGCATTCATCTCACTCTCTCTCTCCCTCTCTCTCTCTCTCTCTCTCTCTCTCAGTGCCCACCGTCGATACCACTCGCACCAACTGGCTGCTGGAGCAGATGGTGAAGGTGAAGCGGCCGGTGTTGCTGGTGGGAGAATCTGGAACTTCGAAAACAGCCACCACGCAGAACTTCCTCAACAGTCTGAACCCCGATACGACCGTGAGTCACGTGTGCGTTTTCCATTACGCCGTATTCCTTAAATGTTACGTTTGAAACTGATTTTTTTCGATGTTCCAGACGGTCCTGAATATCAATTTCTCATCGAGAACCACATCCATGGACCTACAGAGGAACCTGGAGGCCAGCGTCGAGAAGAGAACCAAGGAGACCTACGGCCCTCCCACGGGCAAGAGACTGCTGGTGTTTATGGACGACCTCAACATGCCACGAGTACGTCTATAAGTGCATGTAATTGTAAACAACAACAACAACAACAAACAAAAAAACTCCGAGGTGTACTAAAGTGTACACAAACACGAAGTAGTTGATCTGTAAATATCGTTGTCTTCTGATTTGGTTTAGGACACACTGGTACTGGTCATCTATAAACACGAGCTGAACTTCACTGTGGATGTATTGGTGTATTTTCCCCTCTTCTCTTTCCCTCTCGCTCGCAGGTGGATGATTACGGCACGCAGCAGCCCATAGCCCTGCTGAAGCTGCTGTTGGACAAGGGCAGGATGTACGACCGGGGAAAAGAACTCAACTGCAAGACCCTGAAGGACCTGGGCTTCATCGCAGCCATGGGGAAAGCAGGTGGAGGTCGTAACGAGGTGGATCCTCGCTTCATCTCCCTCTTCAGTGTGTTCAACATCCCGTTTCCTGAAGAGGAATCGCTGCATCTCATCTACTCCTCCATCCTGAAGGGCCACACCAGGGTGAGAGACACATTAGTACAACAACAATTAGTTTGAACAAAAACAAAAACAAAAACACAAACACACTCATGGGCTACATCCAAAAATTCTAACGCGTAAAACACTCATGACGTCAAAAGCATGGCCTGAAGTGTTTTATCCCTCTTATACCACAGCAGTTTGTCAACGATTACAATTTTTGCATTTGTTCTAAATCAGAACGGCACGTTCAAACGGTCATCCCTACATTTACGTTCTATTTAATGCAAGAGTGTAAACTCCTCCTCATCCTGAAGATGTCTGAAGACCTCTGACTGTTGCGAAGTGCTGACACTGGAGACTCCTTCCGTACACGTTAAAGAAACACATTTCCCCACCGTATCAACGATTACACACGTTTGCTGTTTAATGCTGTTATAGAAAACGAATCGTCACCTTCTGACCAATCAGAATCCAGAATTCTTAAGGAATGATTTACTTTTCAGGAAAGTGTTGGTAGATAAATTAAGTCATAAATAATATTAATAAGTGTAACGTTTTCACTGGTTAGGTGAGAAGTTCTGTTGATTTTTTTTTTTTAAAAGCCATTTCATGAAAGTATTCAGGAGATCTGTGACACGCTGACCTCCTGCACCCTGGAGCTGTATACATCCATCATTAAAGACCTGCCACCGACTCCTTCTAAGTTCCACTACATCTTCAACCTGAGGGATCTGTCCAGAGTGTTTAACGGCCTGACCCTGACCAACGCAGAGAGGTTAGTACACTCCTCGCAGCCTCTGATCAGACTGAACCTTCACTTCGTCGCTTATTTCGTCGTTTCCGATCGTGACTCGTTGCAGGTTCCTGACGGTCACGCAGTTTGTGCGGGTCTGGAGGAACGAGTGTCTGAGAGTGTTCCACGACAGGCTCATCAACGAAACCGACAAAGCCCTTGTGAGTCGCTCCGTCCACTGACGCTTTCTAAAACAGTAGCAGCACGCGTACACATGCTGTCTCTCTCTCTCTCTCTCTCTCTCCTGCTGATCCACTGGCGACACACTTGCATTACCATCTTTGATCTTAAAGACACACCCACTCCAAGCTGCTCCATTTCCATATATGAGTTCGAAGTCACGCCCACTCAGAGCCGCTCATATTTCCATATATGGATACTAAGGCACACTTAGAGATGCTTTCATTTCGACCTGGCCTCAAAGACACGCCCACTTTACCATTTATGGTCTTAAGGGTGTCACACACTAAGATGTTCCTATTACCATATACAAGACATAAAGACACAGCTGCATTACCGTCTTTGATCTTAAAGACACACCCATTCAGAGCTGCTCCATTTCCATATATGAGTTCGAAGTCACGCCCACTCAGAGCCGCTCATATTTCCAAAAATTTACTCCAAGACACACTCACATCGCCAGTTTGGTCTAAAGACATACACATTTAAAGATGCTCTCTTATCCTGTAAGAATCAATCATAATTACTTCAGACGTCCATCTGCAACGTTCGCCAAAGTGTATGACAATAAGTGATGGAAATATACATTTCATCCATGCGAGTAATTAGTGTTTATTATCGTCAATGTGTTTGCAGGTCCAGGGAAACATTAGAACCCTGGTAGAGGAGCATTTCAATTCTGATCTGGAGTCAGCGATGAGAGACCCAATCCTGTTTGGAGATTACAGGACAGCCCTCACCGAGTCTGAGCCCAGAGTCTACGAGGACATTCAGGATTACGATGCCTGCAAAGCTCTTTTCCAGGTGCTGGCATCAGGTGAACTCGGCACATCTCCTGCGCATCAACATTTAGAACCGAAAAATCATCTGTGTTCTCTGTTTTTCTTACAGGAGATCCTCGAGGAGTACAACGAGAACAAGACCAGGATGAACCTCGTGCTCTTCGACGACGCACTGGACCACCTGACCAGAATCCATCGCATCATCAGGATGGACCGTGGCCACGCCCTCTTAGTGGGAGTGGGAGGGTCTGGGAAACAGTCCTTAACCAAACTGGCTGCTTTCACTGCAGGATGTGAGGTAATGCATTTTTTTTTATTTAAAAAAAAATAAATCACAGTATTACTGCTAACATTATGATTTATTACTTATCTGGTGGTTTATTTTTAATTTTTTTGTGCTGTAGGTGTTTGAGATCGTGTTGAGTCGCGGATACTCAGAGTCTAACTTCCGTGAAGATCTGAAGACTCTTTACTTAAAACTGGGCATTGAGAATAAGAGAACTGTGTTCCTGTTCACTGACGCCCACGTGGCCGAGGAGGGCTTCCTGGAGCTCATCAACAACATGCTTACCTCAGGTACAACATTTTGGACCTCTGGATCATAACAGCATCATCTATCCACCGTCTAAATAGACTACAAACTTACTGTAAGGTCCTAAAAATCCAATGATTTCCTTCAATCTTGTTAAGACTTCCATATATGGTCTCAAAGACACACCCACATTACCATTTATGGTCTTTAATGGACGCACACTCAGAGCCACTCTTATGTCCATATATGGATACAAAAGCACACTTAGAGATGCTTTCATTTCGACCTGCCGTCAAAGACACTTCCATAAGTGCCTGTATGGACAAATGTCGATTTTGCGATCCTCTGTGCGTGCAGGAATGGTTCCAGCGCTGTTCCCTGACGACGAGAAGGAGTCCATCCTGAATCAGATCCGCGACGAGGCTCTGAAGACGGGCTCGGGGCCGTCCAAAGACAGCGTGTGGCAGTACTTTGTGAACAAGAGCGCCAACAACCTGCACATCGTCCTGGGCATGTCTCCTGTAGGGGACGTCCTCCGAACCCGCTGCAGGAACTTCCCAGGTACACTCTGGGGCAGGCATTTTATAGATTTATATTTCACTGTGCGTGATACAGATACAGTAATTACAAAAGTTTACACACCCTCAATTCAAGAATCTGAAACTAACACGATATTTAATACGAGTTAGGATTAACAAACACGCTCAGATTCAGTCGAAATTATATTCATGAATATAATATCATATAAATGTGTGCGTTTGCATTTTTATTCCCCTAAGGCACTTTTGTAAGTATTCTGCTCTTTTCCACTGTTTTTATTCCTAAGCACACCGATATCGCGTGTCAATATTTTCTGGTTAAGGGCGTGTGAGAGGCCTCTTTTGACTCTTAACTCTGTTTGAGACTTAATGGCGTCACTGGACACCTTAATGAGTGTGTGTGTGTGTGTGTGTGTGTGTGTGGTGATCAGGGCTGGTGAATAACACCGGTATTGATTGGTTCCTCCCGTGGCCTCCTCAGGCCCTACATGCAGTCGCGCAGTCCTTCCTGGGTAAGTCGCTAACATCTGTAAAAACGCTATCGATACAGAGTTACTGTTACCATGGCAACGTTGATTATTTTTCTATAACAACGCGATCCGTTCTCATTTAAGTTGTAAACAGTCGTTCCCTCACCAGCCTCTCTTTTTTTCTCTCTCTCTCTCTCTCTCTTCAGTCCTGAAGATGTCGGAAAACTTTACTCTCTAGCTCTTTAATCTAACAAAACACTGTACACTTTAACGTTAAGTTTATCTCCTGGTTTATCCGTTTGATTATTCATTTATGGTTATTAATAGTGTTTATACGGTGTTAATTGCAGAGATATCTGTTGCAGACGGGTAACAGAGATATTATTAGGTTTATCTTGATTATCTTCTCACTGTGTCAGCTTGTCTCCTGTTCCAGGTGAGAGCCCTCTGATACCTGCAGCCCACACCGAGGCGGTGCTAGGTCACGTGTGTATGGTGCATGGCTCGGTGGGCGAGTACAGCAAACTTTTCCAGCAGAAGCTGCGCCGCAGTAACTTTGTCACCCCCAAAAACTACCTGGACTTCATCAGCACCTATTCCAAGCTACTGGAGGACAAGGACAAGTACATCCTCGGTGAGGACACAGCTCACCTCTGCATGTGTGTGTGGGGGGGGGGGGGGGGGTGCACGGTGGCTTAGTGGTTAGCACGTTCGCCACACACCTCCAGCGTTGGGGGTTCGATTCCCACCGTGGCCCTGTGTGTGTGGAATTCCCTCCGGGTACTCCGGTTTCCTCCCCCAGTCCAAAGTCATGCATGGTAGGCGGATTGGCATGTCCAAAGTGTCCGTAGTGTATGAATGGGTGTATGAATCACTGCGTCCGAGGGCCATCTTCAGTCGTCTTGACTCAGTCTTGCCACTGAAGTCACAAGTCTTGCGCAAGTCGAGTCCCAGTTTGTGTTCTCCATAATGGAGGCAGAAATGGAAACTTCGTTGAAACCGACGGACGAACTCCTATGTGTGTGTGTGTTTAAATGTATGTATGAAGAGTTGAGAATTAAGTTAAATTAACTTTAATTGAAAGTGCATTTTTCAATCATCCAAGCCAGGAAAACTGGCTTATACCACAGCTTATAAAACTTTATTCTCTCTCTCTCTCTCTCTCTCTCTCTCTCTCTGTTGTAGCTCAGTGTAAGCGACTGGAAGGAGGTTTGGATAAATTGGAGGAAGCCAGTGTGCAGCTCGCCGAGCTCAACACCAAGCTGGCCGAGCAGAAAGTGGTTCTGGCCGAGAAGTCCTCCGCCTGCGAGATCCTGCTGAACGAGATCTCCACCAACACAGCTGTCGGTCAGTATCGATATACGTAAAGCAATCTGATTTTTTGACCCTGATAACCAGATATATTGGATATCGGATAGGATTAGGATCGTGCTAACTCCTGTGTCATTAATGAAGCCGAGGAGAAGAAGAAGCTAGCGGAGGAGAAGGCCGAGGAGATCGCAGAGCAGAATAAAGTGATCTCCGTGGAGAAATTGGATGCCGAGAGCTCTCTGGCCGAGGCTCTGCCTGCTTTGGAAGCAGCTCGCGTCGCCCTGCAAGACCTGGAAAAGTCCGACGTCACTGAGATCAGGTGAGCGCACATTGGAGACGCTCACCTTATATTTGTGCGTTTCAGAACCTTACATGATCCTGGCGTATATGTAATGGGTTCGTAGATAAAGAAATCGTACAGTACACACGCACATTAGACACGTTTTATTTCCAAATGATTCCTTTCGTTAAGTGTCGCTAAAGTGAATCAGTATGAGTCACTGCCCTGTACCGAGCCATTTCTTTCGTTCAACTGCTGCTGACGAGCTTCGCAATCGCACCGCATCTCCATACATATCCATAACCGACTTCATGGTTATCAAACGAAGATTTGCGACTGCACGTGAGTTGATGAATCATCTCTCGTTCAGCTCCCTTGTCATTTGAATAAGCGAATCTTTTGGTCATTAAACCAAAAATATTTTAAAATTTTTTTTATATATATATCTATCTATCGATGTTTCTTAAACATCTATGACTTGTGCAAGTCGGATTTGTAATCACGTGTGTGTGTATGTGTGTGTGTGTGTGTGTGTCAAACTTAATTCTCTCCTCTTGACTCAGTGAATCAATTAGTTGAGTAAGATTTATTCAGTCAGAGCTGGAGATTATCCAGTGTTTCAGCCAGTAATAGTCAGCGTGTAAACGATAATTCTTCCAACACGTACACATAGACGTAGAAGCATTTTATAAAATAGCACAAAATATCAGCGAATATTAGATATTTTACACTGAAACTGTTTGTTTGTTTGTTTTTGCCTCAGGTAGAGACAGGCTGGGCATTTGACATGTAGGTTGGCAGAAAGAACATTTTAAACTCACTATTTTTGATTTCTTTGCATGACATGATGTCTGTCCCTCAGTGTACCATATGATGCACGGTGCCAGAGTAATAATTACTTCCAAAGACAAGAACTCTGAAAACTCTAAAGTCTCAAATTAAATTGACATTTTGAACTAAACATGTCTGCAAACCCAGAGCTTACCCTAACCCAACCCTTCCAGGGCTGAACGTTACCAGGGCTTTTTCACTTGGTAGCACTGGTGCGCCGAGCTGTAAAAAGTCAGGAGCACCAGCAAAAATTTAGACGCACCAACCGAAAGTTAATTAACTTCAGGCGGCTTACAAAAGAAATCTTTAATTTTTCTCTTCATCTTCCCTCTTCAGCACTACCTGTGCCTAGGGCATCACCAGCATGGGGGCGCCAGTGAGCGCCCCAACGCCCCCACTGACTCACCAATAGGAATCTCGCCTAGGGCGCCAAAATAGCCAGAAACAGCCCCGAAGGGTTTAAATAATGTGCAATCCTGCACTAAAATTCAAGTCCTGGGAATGATTGACAGCTAATGGTAACCAATCTAAAATCTGCATTAAAGTTAAGAATGTAAAGACGAAGTTTAATTGGTTGTTGGATAGAATGGTTGACCGGTGACAGCAGGCACATACTGTACAGTAATTAGCAAACGTTTTGTAGCGAAATGAAAACAGGTCGCATCGCAACAGTTATTTTCACTCGCACAAATGCTCCCAAACATATTTTGAGGTCATACAGATTACATTTTGGGAGCGTATGCGACCACAATGGTCGCAGTTTCCAGCCTCGCCCTCTCCTGTTTCTACATCTGCATCTTCTTCAATTCAGTTCGATTCAATTTTATTTGTATAGCGCGTTTAACAGTGGCCATTGTCACAAAGCAGCTTTACAGAAATATATAAATTCCGGATATAAGTTTTAAACACAGCCTTAAATTACAGACAAGAAACGTCCGTCTTCATCTTCATCCTATTAAAGTCACATCTAAACTCATTCATGGACAACGGTGTTGTCTCCTGTCGTCTTGCCCGTGTCGCGCAGGTCCTTCGCCAAGCCGCCGAAGCAGGTGCAGGTGGTGTGTGAGTGCATCCTGGTCATGCGTGGTTATAAAGAGATCAGCTGGAAGACGGCTAAGGGAATGATGTCAGAGGCCAACTTCCTGCGCTCGCTCATGGAAATGGACTGCGACTCCATCAGCAGCGGACAGGTCAAAACTGTCCGAGGTGGGACATGAAAGTTGAATATTTTCCTGTAACAGCACATCCCCAAGTGTTTTATTCCTCTTACACCACCGCAGTTTGAGAACAATTCAATTTTGTTTTTGTATATTAAATAATAGTATAGTTGCATTTAGTGCTGTGGATCATAGAGGAAAACAAGTTAGTTCCTGTTCTCACTTACATCATCGCTATAATCTATAAACCCTCATTCCTTCACCAGCCTTTCTTTTTATTCCCTCTCTCTTCAAGTTAATAAGACCAAAAAAATGCAGCTTGTCATGTTACAGAGAAACCGCAGAGAAGCGTAGACTCCTCCGAAAACGCAAAGTTCTAGCTGTACTGTTACAAAGTGCTGACACTGGAGACTCCTTCCAAGTTCACCATCTCGACGATTAGACGAGCTGAGCCGTTGGTATAGAAATGAGCGCGTTAATATAAACCTGCACTACTGTAAGAGCTGCTGAAAACGATAGAAGACGAATCAACAGCTCCTGACCTCGCTCGTGCTGTGTTCTCTTCTCGTCAGGCTTCCTGAAGAACCTGAACACGTCGTTCGAGGAGATGCAGGCCATCAGTAAGGCCGGATCTGGCATGCTGAAATTCGTCGAGGCCGTCATGGGTTACTGCGACGTGTCCCGAGAGATCAAACCCAAGCGAGAGAAGGTTTAATGAACACAGCTATTTCTGCCTTGTGCTTTACTGCAAACTGAACTTAGATATCCAAGAAGTCAGTTAACATTGCTCGTTTGTGGCTGGGTCTGTAGATTTATTATGCGTATGTTTGTCACAGTTATTTACTTCTTCACAGGTCAATAAACACAAGTATTTTCCAGGTGGCCAAGTTGGAGAAGAACTTCTTCCAGAGCATGCGCGAGCTGGAGCAGATCCAGACCGAGCTGGTGGACATCCAGAAGGAGCTGGGCGCTTTGGGGAGGAAGTACAGCGACGCCATGGCCGAGAAGCAGCAGCTGCAGGAGGAGGCCGAGGTCATGGAGCGCAGACTGATCGCCGCTGACAAGCTCATCTCGGGACTCGGATCAGAGAACAAGCGGTCAGAAAAACAACAAAACTGCTCCTATACATTTTCCAGTCGGCAAAATTTCATATATGTGCACTCACAGCACAGCGCTGTTGAGTTCTGGATCCTGATTGGTCAGAAGGTGTTGATTAGAATTTCAGAACGGCCGCTGTTTCTATAGTGACGGCTCAGAGAGGCTGGCAAGGGAACGACCGTTTATAACTGCTATAATGTAAGCAAGAACAGGAATTAACGTGTTTCACAGACGTTCCACAACGTTAATTGTAACTATAAATGGATTTTTTTTAAAAAGTGACGCTCATTAATAAATAAGGAAACGTAATTGGTATAATAGGAATAAAACTCTTCAGGGCGTGCTGTTATATGAAAGTAATCAACCCCAGAAAATTGTTCGCCTGCAGCTGGACGGAAGATCTCGAGGAGCTGAAGAAGAGACGAGTGCGCCTGCTGGGAGACTGTCTTATCTGCGCCGCCTTCCTGAGCTACGAAGGAGCTTTCAGCTGGGACTTCCGAGACGAGATGGTGTACGAGGTGTGGCAGAAGGACGTGATGGAGAGAGGCATCCCCCTGAGCCAGCCCTTCCGCATCGAGACCCTTCTCACCGATGAGGTCGAGATCAGCAGGTACACGATGTTACATTTATAGTGGTCTTCTGAGAAGGCTTTCTACTGGATTTTGGGGCGTGGCTGTTGGGATTTGTGTTCGTTCAGCTGCAAGAGCATTAGTGAGGTTGAGGTCAGGCGCTGATGTTGGGATGTCGAGGAGGCTCCATTTCCAGTTCGTCCCAAAGGTGTTCAGTGGGGTTGTTTGGAAACCTCTGGTTCTAAAACTCCTTCGTGCTCGTGTGGCCGTAGATGGGGGTCAGAAGGTCTCCCGCCGGATGAGCTGTCAGTGCAGAACGGCATCCTGACCACGAGAGCCAGCCGCTTCCCTCTGTGCATCGATCCTCAGCAACAAGCGCTCAACTGGATCAAGAAGAAGGAGGAGAAGAACAACCTCAAGGTCTGTTAACATTCTTACGTCTGTCGTGGTTAGATATCACCCGTAGCGGTTCCTGGTGCCAGGTATGATACTAGCAATAGTACTGAGATATAAGGGCAGAATGCGTTATATGCGTTATATAATTATGCACTGCAAATGAGTTTGTTACAATATAAGAATATTACATTAAAGGGGCATTTACCAGTGAAGATGATAAAGGGGCATCTTTAGGGGAATTTGGCTGTTGGGGCATTAAACCATGGAGGGTATTTTGGAAGGTCTGAGGGTAATTGGATGTGAGGGTTAGATGTGAGTGGGGTTTTTTTGTGAGTATTTGTCACTGTTGGGCAAATGACAATTCATGCGGGACGAATTAGCCGGCGGTATGTAGCTGTTGGGGTAAGTATCTCTAGGAGGGTATTTCTGAATGTGGGGATGTATTTATAATTATAGAGAAGTGTTTATGAATTAGCTGTTGGTGTATTTGTGTTTAGTTTCCTTGTTTTGTTTTTTGTTGGTCACATTAACACTCCACATGTGCTATATTTAATTACGTGCAATTAAATCAAATAGAGTTCATTTCATTTAATCATGTTTTTTTTTTTCTTTAAATCAATAAATTATTCCTTAATCGCTGCCTCGATCTAGTGGCTGGCAACAATCATTTCAGCTAAAATATTACAGCCAGAGTAATATTATTATTAAATATAAATGGAGAGAGATTTTTTTCTTCTTCTTCTTAAAGTAGGCCTAGGTTAAGGCTATTAGCATAAGATTTATGCCCACTTCCAAGTTTTTGAGAACCCTAGAGTTGGGGTTATTAAATTTTAATTCAGCAGGGTTAGGGTTAATAGAGTTTGGATTATTAGCGTCAGGACTATTAGAGTTTGATTTATTGGGGTTATGGGAGTTGGAGTTAATGTTCATACAGCATACAGCAATGTTGGTGTAATTTTGTATGTACTTCTTGTAATGCCATAAAATGTAATATATATGATTGGGAACAAGTACTGATGGTCCCAATCCATCAGTAAGGAATGGAGTCAGAAGATGCTTGGTCTCCAGTGTTTTAGGGTAGGAGTTATTAAAGAGTGAAAAATATGGTAACGCTTCACGATTTTGCGTGTCATCCTTGCGCAGGGGCCATGCTAATCTTCTCTGTATCGTTCCAATTTTAGTATATGTGCTGCCGTAGCAAGCACGAAGTAAGGGCCTGAAGGGCTGCTATAAGTGCTGAGGTTCCTCACAACGTTTCCTGTCCATGGTTAGTGACAAAACACACCAAGTTCCTTCAGGAGACTCACAGAAAAGACCTGAATACACACACACACTACATGGAGTTCAGAGATGTAATAATTCCCCAAATTAATAGTTATAAACTTCAAACTTTTTCATGTTCTGTCTCAGACTGCAGAGGTGCATGCTGGGAATATGGAAATTCGAGCAGTGGCTAGTGTTCTGGTTGGTTCTCTGTGTGGTGATGTAATCAGTCCTTTGTTCTCGTGATCTCTCACACACACCGCCCCCCCCCCCCCGCCCCCCCCGCTCCCCCCGCTCGTCCCCCTCGTCCCCCTCAGTGTGTGTGTGTGTGTGTGTGTGTGTGTGTGTGTGTGTGTGTGTGTGTGTGTGTGTGTGTTGTCTCTCCCACTGCAGCATAACACACCGCTCAGAGACGTCCTGAGGCTGTCCTCTCTGAGAACACACACCAAACACACATCATGTGTTCAGTCGGGACTCGGCGTCGGGGACAGAACGCTAAAAACACAACACGTTATCCGCCATCTTGTTTCTGGTCTCTCTAGTCAGGAGGGTGTAGTACTGCAGTCTGCCTTTAGAGGGCAATATCAACAGCAACACACTGTGTGGTTATGTAATCAGTCCTTTGTTCTCGTGATCACACACACACAGACACATCGATGGGGCGGGGACCGATTACATCACCACACAGAGAACCAACCAGAACACCAGTCACTGCTTTAATTTCCATACTCCCAGCACGCACCTGTGCAGCCTAAGACACAAAATAAAACAAGTTTCGCATTTTTAAGTTTTTAATGGTTAATTTGGGGAATTATTACATCTCTGAACTCCATGTAGTGTGGGTGCATTAAGGTCAGTTCTGTGAGTCTCCTGAAGGAACTTGGTGTGTTTTGTGACTTACCATGGACAGGAAACTTTGTGAAGAACCTCTGTACTTATACGGGATGTTCAGGCTGTATGTTTGTGCTTGCTACGGCAGCACATATACTAAAATTGGAACGATACAGAGAAGATTAGCATGGCCCCTGCGCAAGGATGACACGCAAAATCGTGAAGCGTTACCATATTTTTTAAATTTGTTGTTTAATAACTCCAACCCTAAAAAAATCATCCTTGTTACACATATAAATAATGTCAACTACAAACTAATGACAATTTTCATAAAAACGAGTAGAAAGTTCAGAATTAAAAACAAGAAAGTGTTTTTAAAAATGAGAGCATGTGCCATCGAGCAAAATACATGCTAACAAACCAAAATTAACCCTGAAAAACTAACTCCTACCCTAAAACAATGGGGGCCAAACACCTTCTGGCTCCACTCCTTGGTGACGGAGGAAGACCAGAAACCATTGGGACCATCGGTACTTGTTCCCAAGGATATATTTTACATTTTATGGTATTAGAACAAGCCGTTGCTGAGATATTGCCTCACGAGAGGTTCATGCAAGGAGTGTGGAGATAAGAGCTGGCAGGTGGCATGTTTAAAACATTAAAACAATCCATCAGTAACTACTATATAATTACACCATCATCATTAATAACATATATCCATGATATTACATTTTGATAAAAAAAATTATTACATTGTTATGTGGTTTAGTTTAATTCAGATCACAAAACTTTTCCCAAAAACACAACTTTAGCACGTAAGGTGCTCTATAGCATAGGTATTAAGAGATGTTAGGTGTTTAAATTGTCGTGTAACTATAGCATAATCTGTGGTTCATGAAGGTTATGTCAGCTCAAACTCGGATAGAGTTTTTATGTAAGTTTTCATTTTTCTATTAAATATGTTTTCACGATTGTTACTCCACTATTAAATGATTAAATGTATGCATTTCTCGCTTTCATTTAGCGAGAAAACTATTTTATTTAAAACAATTTTGCTAGGATACATTAGCAATACATTTTCAGACGTTTGCTGCCTTGTCACAAAGTATTTCTGTGTGTAAGTATGCAAGCCCTCTAGAGACAGACTGCGGTACGACACCCTACCGCCTGGAAAGATGAAATCTAAGATGGCCGCTGATGTTTTCGGTGCTTCAAGCCTACATGCTAATATTGTGCTTTTGGGGAAAGCCAATTTGAAAGCACACACAGTTTATAACAATGTAATAAATCTGTATTTAAATGTAATTATATGCTTATATGTTATAAACACTGAAGCTGTAATTATACTGCAGTTGCTCATAGTTTGGTTTAATGTTTACTCTCGTCTGTGAGCAAAAGGCAACATTCTACTTTTAATCATTGGAGTTAGCGAGCTTTTTAAATACATAGCTAACTACAGTTTAATGTCAAGTCAATCCTGATCTTCCCCATAAACTCAGCAGGTTTTTTGGTCAGTGGTCAGTTTGAAACTTATTTGAATCTCACAATTTAGCAATACTTTATTACATTGTCATAAACTTTATAATTTTTTTTATTAAAATCTTCACGAACACAACTTTAGCATGTAGGGTGCTCTATAGCAGAATTTATCAATATTGGTTTTTACTTCAGTTGTTGGCTCCCTTTAAAAAAAAAATAAATAAAAAAGTGGTTAAATGGGGAAGGGGCGGGGTCGATTACAAGAACAAATGACTGATTACATCACCACACAGAGAACCAACCAGAACACCAGTCACTGCTCGAATTTCCATACTCCCAGCATGCACCTCTGCAGTCTGAGACACAAAATGAAAAAGTTTAGAATTTTGAAGTTTTTAATGGTTAATTTGGGGAATTATTCCATCTCTGAACTCCATGTAGTGTGGGTGCATTAAGGTCAGTTCTGTGAGTCTCCTGAAGGAACTTGGTATGTTTTGTGACTTACCATGGACAGGAAACTTTGTGAGGAACCTCGGCACTTATAGCAGCCATTCAGGCCCCTTGTTTGTGCTTGCTACGGCAGCACATATACTAAAATTGGAACGATACAGAGAAGATTAGCATGGCCCCTGCGCAAGGATGACACGCAAAATCGTGAAGCGTTACCATATTTTTCATTTGTTAATAACCTTAACCCTAAAAAACTCAATTCAACCCTAAAACGCTAGGGGTTAAGCACCTTCAGGCTCCACTCCTTAGTGACAGAGGAAGACCAGAAGCCACTGGGACCATCAGTACTAGTTCCCAAAGATACATTAAAGTTTATGGCATTACCACAAGCCATTCTGATAAACTGCCTCACATCATATCTTCAGTGGCTGTCTCAAGTTGCAAATGTGCCAAGTTTGGTGTTAATATGTAAAAGTGTTGATGAGATATGTCCTTACTTCCGGTTTGCAGACTTACCCATCAGATTTGTTTGCAGGTTATTGAGAAACTACCTATAGGGTGCCCTATAGAGACAGAAGTTCTCAATTTTGGTTTTTACCTCAGCCTTTTTTAATTTTGGACTTTCTATTCTTTTCTTTTCTTTTTCTCTTTTCTTTTCTTTTTTTTTTTTTTTTTTACTAAAATTGTCATTAGTTTGCAGGGGACATTATTTATATGTGTAATAAATCTGAATTGTGATTTCCATAACTGTAACAAAATGAGAAAACTGCAGAGCCCCTGTTTACACTTCACACACTAAACATGTAATACAGAGTTTAATCATAAATAACTGTAGTCATAACCCAGAACCCTAAATCTAATAATCCTATAAACCTCTAAATAACATAAGCCCTAAACACCTTTAACACGAACTCTAAAACAACATTAAATTACCCGAATAAACCTAAAGCTCCAAACTCTGAGCTCTAACGCACAATAAATAAATTCTAGCTGCTACTCTGATGCTAAAAGTGTGTGTTGTTAGCTATGTTTTGGGTGAAAGCTACAATTTTGCTGTAAATCACAAAAATTCTATAACAATGTAATAAAGCATTATTAAAGTGTAATACAATGGTATATATTATTAATAGAGATGCACCAATACTAAATTTCTCAGCCGATACGATAACCGATTATTCAGAGTAGTATCGGCCGATACCGATAGTTCTGCCTTTTATGCCTTCTTTTAAATTCATAATAATTAATTCCACAATTCTGAAGGAAATGCAAATAAAAACTTTATTCTCTCCTTTCGAGTTGTTTCACAGTAACTGGTCTCATAAACAGAAAACACATTACTCTAATTAACATTATCACATTAACTAAACTCTGAAGATTAAAGTACGATTTCTTAACTTATTGAATGTTATTAATTCATAGTAACATTGACTGAATTCTAAAAAACAGGACACATTCCACACACGAGACATCTTTACACACAGCACGAAATCGATGTGTTTTCCCGACCTCTTTTGATTGACAGGATATAATCGGCCCTAATCATCGGATGTTTCTTAACTATCGGCCGATACATCGGTGCATCTCTAATTATTAATGATTTAGAAGTAATGCGGATGGTTTGGTTGAGTTTTTTTAAACGTACAGGACAGAAGTGTGTTGATATTGCCCTCTAAAGGCAGACTGCAGTACTACACCCTCCTGACTAGAGAGACCAGAAACAAGATGGCGGATAACGTGTTGTGTTTTTAGCGTTCTGTCCCCGACGCCGAGTCCCGACTGAACACATACGGTGTGTTTGGTGTGTGTTCTCAGAGAGGACAGTCTCAGGACGTCTCTGAGCGGTGTGTTGTGCTGCACTGGGAGAGACAGCACGCGCGCACACACACACACACACACACACGGGGACGAGCGGGAGGGGGCGGTGTGTGTGAGAGATCACGAGAACAAAGGACTGATTACATCACACCAACCAGAGCACTAGCCACTGCTCGAATTTCCATACTCCCAGCATGCACCTCTGCAGCATGAGACACAAAATGAAAAAGTTTAGAATTTTGAAGTTTATAACTATTAATTTGGGGAATTATTACATCTCTGAACTCCATGTAGTGTGTGTGTATTCAGGTCAGTTCTGTGAGTCTCCTGAAGGAACTTGGTGTGTTTTGTCACTAACCATGGACAGGAAACGTTGTGAGGAACCTCAGCACTTATAGCAGCCCTTCAGGCCCGTAATTTGTGCTTGCTACGGCAGCACATATACTAAAATTGGAACGATACAGAGAAGATTAGCATGGCCCCTGCGCAAGGATGACACGCAAAATCGTGAAGCGTTACCATATTTTTCACTCTTTAATAACTCCTCGCCTAAAACACTGGAGACCAAGCATCTTCTGACTCCATTCCTTACTGATGGAGGAAGACCAGAAGCCAGTGGGACCATCAGTACTTGTTCCCAATCGTATATATTGCATTTTATGGCATTACAAGAAGTACATACAAAATTACACCAACATTGCTGTATGCTGTATGAACATTAACTCCAACTCCCATATCCCCAATAAATCAAACTCTAATAGTCCTGATGCTAATAATCCAAACTCTATTAACCCTAACCCTGCTGAATTAAAATTTAATAACCCCAACTCTAGGGTTCTCAAAAACTTGGAAGTGGGCATAAATGTTATGCTAATAGCCTTAACCTAGTGATTTGAAGAAAAAAAAAAACATGATTAAATGAAATGAACTCTATTTGATTTAATTGCACGTAATTAAATATAGCACATGTGGAGTGTTAATGTGACCACCAAAAAACAAAACAAGGAAACTAAACACAAATACACCAACAGCTAATTCATAAACACTTCTCTATAATTATAAATACATCCCCACATTCAGAAATACCCTCCTAGAGATACTTAATTCGTTCTCACTCTTTAATAACCTTTTTTTTTTTTTTTTTTTTAAATACAATGATGTAAAATACAATTCACCTTTATCAACATTATTACATATATAAAAAAAAATGTCAAATGACCATATGGACAAACCTACTGCATTTCAGAAATCTGAGAAACAAGTTTTGTTCAGGTTGGTCCCACGATGATGTGACTTAAATTTCGTGATGGGTGAAGAAACATATGTGTGTATGTATGTATGTGTGTGTGTGTGTGTGTGAAAATGAACCCAAACCCTAATAATAACAACCTGTATAATTTTAACCCGAATAACGACAACATTAATAACTCTAATCATAATGATACAAATCCTAAAAACTCTAACTATAATAACTTTAACATTAATAACCTAAACACCAATATCCCCAACCCTCTAACTCTAGCCCTAATGACACCAACCCTAATAACTCTAACATTTATACCCCCGAATTAGCTTAAAAGAGATCCTTCAGAAGTATTTATATTGTTTCCAACAATGAAAGTCCCCCCCCCCCCTCAACATCAGTCGAATTTACTAGGACAAAAGTGTCAAAATGGGTCTTTTTTGTGTGTAAGAATGTAAGAAGTACATTAATCACCTCTTACATACTTCTTGTGCTTCTAATTTCCCTCCACAGGTTGTATTGAAGCCTGGAGTTAATCGAGTTGTGGTTTAATGGCGCCCTCTGGTGGAAATCAGATTATATTACCGATAAGCAAACCTGTGACTGTTAAATTAAACTTTATACACAGTTCTGTATTTGAGCCACATTATTATATTAAAAAATATTATTTTAAAAAAGTGTAAATATTTATAGTTCTGCACTCTTTACAGCAATCATTCATGGCTTGAATGACCGAGTTAACCTTTTAATTGTTTAATTCATATTAATTGTAATTAATATAAAACATCTTAAAAGGTAAATAAGTAAATGTTTCTGAATTACAGTGTAAATTTTTGTCCCGATGTTTTAAAAAATGTTGAAAACAGATTCAACTTGAATACGTTGAAAAAGTTTGTTTTTTGTTTATTTTTTTCATGTCGGAGTGATTATCATTAGCAGTTTTTACTTGTAACGATGGTTTCTGGCCGCTCGATGGAGTTAGGATATAAGAAATAATTTACTGTTATTTCTTTTTGCAGATCTCCTCCTTTAACGATCCAGATTTTCTGAAGCAGTTGGAGATGGCAATCAAATATGGCTCTCCTTTCCTGTTTCAAGACGTAGATGAGTACATCGACCCCGTCATCGACAACGTCCTGGAGAAGAACGTGAAAGGAGCCAAGGGACGGCAGGTCATTGTGCTGGGAGACAAGGAGATCGACTACGACCCCAACTTTAAACTGTACCTCAACACCAAACTGGCGAATCCCAAATATTCACCGGCGGTGTTTGGCAAAGCCATGGTCATAAACTACACTGGTGAGGAAGGGAGAGACTGTGGACTTCATACACAGGGCTGTATTCAAGTCCATGCCTCTGTCTTAGACAAGCTCCACCCCCATGTGTTTAACTCTCACACAACCTCTGAATAGTGCTTAAGCCTGTAGTTATATTTAAGGTCTAAATATTGATGTGTGTGATTCCAGTATTAAATCCTCACTACACTCAACTCAACCCTGAATACGGCCCAATGAGTTAATCGGTCAATTTATCAGTTTCGACGATATTAACGTATTTTTCTGACCAGTGTTCTGAAGGTGTTTGTGTGTGATCAGTTACGTTAAAAGGTCTGGAGGACCAGCTACTGAGCGTCATCGTGGGCTTCGAGCGGAAAGAGCTGGAGGAACAGAGGGAGCGTCTGATTCAGGAGACGAGCGAGAACAAGCGTCTCCTCAAAGACCTGGAGGACTCCCTGCTCCGAGAGCTCGCCACGTCCACGGGCAACATGCTGGACAACGTGGAGCTCGTCCACACGCTCGAGGAAACCAAGTCCAAAGCTGCCGAGGTACAACACAACCACATACGTGAACTCTTAAAGGAAAAATCCATTCCCACTAGCAAGCGATATGAGTTTATTTTGTCTTTGTGCACGGCACGCAGACGTGATTCACTCAAAGGCAGCAAGTGACGTCTGAACTGAGATTTTCTTCATTATTATGTGTAAATTAGGTGCGATGTAGTAAAGCAGATCACAACACTTTGCTCAAATGATTTCCAACCATCTGACGTGGTCTTCCGCTCCCCACTCCTAACTTTAGTTTCGACCTTTGTGGGGTGCATAGTGACATTCTGAAGAAAAATAAAAGTTGGCAGGGACTCGTAGAGATCGTCTGTGCCTCCGGTGAGTGAGTTTACGTCGCTAGGCGCTAATCTAACAAAGAACTAGTACGAACTCATGCGTGTAATGTTTAACTCAAACAACCAGTTTGCACAACCTTAATATTTAAATTGTGTTTAATGTCTAGTTAGCTTTAGAAGAAAAGTGCCAATAGTAGCGGTTGTTCCACGCCCGCAAGAGACAAACTACATGCTCCGCAAGCGATTCGTCATCCTCTAGTGTAGGCTAAAGAGAGTAATGCAGCGCTTTAGTCCTTTTGTCGGCCCACCTCTTATCTGTACACCGAGTCTCTGCCATGACCGAGTCATATATCCGAATTGCATAATGGAGCTTTTTTTTTTTTTTTCCCAGCAGCGTGCTGATTTCTATATTTCATCCCGGCAGGTCTGTGAGAAACTGAAGCTGGCTGAACACACATCAGCAGACATCGATGCACTGCGTGATGGTTACCGTCCGGCAGCTAAACGCGGCGCCATCCTGTTCTTCATCCTGGCTGAGATGGCGCTGGTGAACAGCATGTACCAGTACTCTCTAGCCTCCTTCCTCGAGGTGTTCGACTTCTCACTGCGTAAATCTCTGCCCGACTCCATCCTGCCCAAGAGGCTGAAGAACATCATGAACACACTCACACACAACGTCTACAATTACGGGTGCACCGGTAAGGGGGCCAAGCACCGTGTCGGTATTATTTATAACATCGAATATTTTCTTATTGAGGGCAAAAAAACATGGCGTCACAGACCAGAGGCTATCTGTAATAATGGAAATTAAAGAATAGATGTACTTTATCGTCTTATACTTTAGCTTCTATTTATAGATACACAATTGTCGGCTGGGATCTTAGATAGCAATATGAAAGAATTAGCCATTACACAAAAGAATTTATTTCAGTAAACTCACATAAGTAAATTCTCTCCACACGGTGTCCGGAGTGTCTGTAAAAGGCAGTTTCAGACCTAGATTTCATTTGACCTGCAATTTAATCTCCTGGCCTAAAGCAAGTCCTGATTTTGTTTACAGCAATTTGCAAGCACATGTTCACACACCGTGTCCTGGTTAATTACCAGAACGTTAATGGTGTGAAAGGGACTTCTTTAGACTTTTTAGAAATGAAAATGAATTAGAAATCAAACGGTTTAAAGGGTTGCTGGATTTAAAATGACTTATTATTGTATTGTATAAACATATATTACAGCAGGTGCATGTTTTTAATACAAATACGGTCGAAGTGTTTGAAAATTGTGCTTTGGCTGGAACATAGAGTTGAAAATAGAGAAATAATTAGTTTTGAACGAGTGGGGGGTGGGCGGGGTGTGTGTTTACATCATAAAATATAACAGCCAGTCATGTTCCAGTATGCAAATGAAGAATAAACAACACCCGTTTTACCGTGAGATGAGATAGGAGGCATGCCTAATTTGCATATTCATACTTATTTATAGAATCCTTATTTTATGGAGTTTGGTGATGTTTTCTTCTGTCTAATGACAAGATATTCGCATAAATATTTAAGCGGTTATATAAATGGTGTAAAAACTGAAACTGAAGCACAAAAGTTTTACTAGTTTTACAGGTTTTACTAACAGAAAGGTATAATTAGTGTGCTGATTTTTTAAAATAATTTTTTACTTCACAGGTCTGTTTGAAAGACATAAGCTGCTTTTCTCCTTCAACATGACCATAAAGATCGAGCAGGCGGAGGATCGCGCTCCTCAGGAAGAGCTCGAATTTTTCCTTAAAGGTGACACGCTGACAAAGCTCAACGATATAACTGTGCTAGAGAGAGGATGTGATCAGTAGATAATCAGTAACGCCTCTATGTGGTGTAGGGAACCTCTCGCTGGAGAAGAGTAAGAGGAAGAAGCCGTGTGATTGGCTGCCTGATCAGGGCTGGGAGGATATTGTGCGTCTGACTGAACTTTTCCCAAACCAGTTCGGCTCATTGATAGGCGACATGGAGAAGATTCCCACCGAATGGAAGGATGTATGTTTGATGTTAATCGCTCACACACGGACACGTTTGTCGTCGATGCTGGTGATCTCAGTAACAGTCAATACATTTCCCTCCCACCCCGTTTTATTAGTGGTATGACCTGGATGCCCCGGAGCAGGCTCCCTTCCCCGTGAAGTACGCGGAAAGCCTGACAGCTTTCCAGAAACTTCTTCTTCTGCGCTGCTTCCGGGTGGACCGAGTGTACCGCGCCGTCAGCGACTACGTCACCATCACCATGGGAGAGGCGTAAGAAAGAGGGATCACTCCTAAAGTGTTGTGTATCTCTAAAGCAGTGTTGTGTATCTGCAGTGCCTTGCATAAAGCATATTCATCCCCCTTGAGCTCTTCCACATCCTGGAACTGAAATGTACCTAATTAGCATATTTGATTTATATCTAATATCTGAAGGTGCAAAACAGTTTCCGAGCCCCTGATCCATCTGTAAAGCTTCTTTAACGTTAACATTGTATTGAGTTCGAATCCCGATGATGCTACAGCCATCCATGGCCGGGAGTCCAACAGAGCATAATTAACCGTGCTGTCTGGATGGGAGGGGCATACTCTCACTCTCCCGTCAATCAGAGAGACAGCCAATCATGGGCGGCTGTGCGCTCATGTATGCAGAAGATGACAGATAGCTCTTTCCTCCAAGGAAAAGATAGCCTGATTGAAAAGATGCGTTTGGCTGGCTTCATGTGTTTCGGAGGAAGCACGTGGTAGCCTTCATCTTCTTTGATAAATATATGATGGGGAGAGCTGACTGGTGTGGGGTAAGAAATGAATAATAAAAAAAAGACAGCCCGCATTGTAAAAGCACTATAAACAATACAAACATTAACATTTCTAATTCTACGTCTGGTTGCTCCAGACGCAAGAAGGGGCTTCTCATGATTCCTTAACAAGTTGGTATGTCTCTCTTTCTTTTCCTCTCAGGTATGTGCAGCCTCCAGTGATCAGTTTCGAGGCTATACTTGAGCAGAGCACTCCGAACTCCCCCATCGTATTTATCCTGAGTCCTGGCTGCGAGCCGGCCAGTGACCTGACGAAGCTGGCCGAGCGCTCCGGGTTCGGGACCAACAGGCTCAAATTCCTCGCCATGGGGCAAGGCCAGGAGAAGGTATAAACACACACACACACGCACACGCACACACAGTGATGTAATATGGACCCTGACAGAATAGTAGCTTGTAACATAAATATTATGGTTTGAATGGTTGACTTTAACGCAATGTAAATGTAAAGGTTTATATGATATGTTGTTTTCTCTAATATTTCCCAGGTTGCACTGCAGTTACTGGACACCGCGGTGTCCCGAGGTCAGTGGCTGATGCTCCAGAACTGTCATCTGTTAGTGAAGTGGCTGAAGGAGCTGGAGAAAGCTCTCGAGAGAATCACAAAACCTCACCCAGACTTCCGCCTGTGGCTCACCACCGACCCCATCAAAGACTTCCCCATCGGCATCCTGCAGAAATCCCTCAAGGTTAATATATTAAATATTCATATTAAATTCAGATTTTAATACGAATATTTAATATCAAAGCGGCGCTCAGTAATATTATTCTAGTTCATATTTTTCTAGGGAACATGACCGAAAGGTGTATGTGTAAAGAAAAAGAAAAAAGTTTCATTAGAGATTTCATTACAGATTGTTCACTAGGGGTCTAAATCTCCATCCAGATGTCTGTAAAGCTGCTTTGTGGTAAATGTCTATCGTTATGGAACGGTTCAGGTGGTGACGGAGCCTCCCAACGGGCTGAAGTTGAACATGAGAGCCACGTACTTTAAGATCCCGCTGGAGACGCTGATGAGCTGCCCTCACCCGGCCTTCCGCAGCCTGGTCTACGTGCTGACCTTCTTCCACGCCGTGGTGCAGGAGAGACGCAAGTACGGCAAGATCGGCTGGAACGTTCCGTACGACTTCAACGAATCCGACTTCCAGGTAAACGCACGAGGCAGAACGTTTAACGTTTTCAAGGTTTCTTCTTTTTTTTCTATTTCTAAGCTGCGTGACACTATTTTTCACTGCTTTTCATACATTTCTGTGCTTTAATACACTTAATTATATTCATCGTGATCTATTTAGCACCTTTCATACATTTAAATTGCAGCTCAAAGTCATTTACAGTGCAAACCGACAGATAAATAAATAAACAATATTATAATAGTGCAATAAACTGTAGCAGTGACCGAAAGAAGAAAGTAACAATAATGTAAAATATTAAACATGTGCGTAAAAATGTACAACACTTATAAAATAGTTCAAATAAATAAAATACAATTAAAGTGATGTCAGAAGGCTAGGTTTAATTATTTTAAATAATAAAGTGAAAAATATGTTTTGAAAGTGGGGGTTTTATTTAGAGATTTCAACTTTTTTTAAGTTGTTTGTGCTTATTCTTTTGTCTGTGTGTGTGTGTGTGTGTGTGTGTGTGTGTGTATGTCAGGTGTGTCTGGAGATCCTGAACACCTACCTGACCAAAGCTCACACTCAAGGTGACACGGCGATTCCATGGGGCAGTCTCAAATACCTGATCGGAGAGGTGAGGCACTACTGAACCCACAGAACATGACACCTAGAGCGTGACATAACAAATAGGAGCATATGCATGTTGTTTATATGTGTGTATGTGCATGTATGTACACACACGTATGTTTATGTGAAGTATAACGTGTATATGTATGCGTATGTATATTCCGTATACAGTACATGGGTTTCCCCCTCTTTTCCATTTCCCCATGCTGATCTTTCTACTAATTATCTCTTCGTTTCGTTCTTCTTCGTCTTTTACGCTTCTCATTAATTCTCCCTCTGAACGCTCATTTCTCTGTTTCTTTATTTATTCTGTTTGCGTCATCATTCTTAAAAGGGGGATGAGAAGGAACTCCAAAAGATGTCACTGTATGAGCATTAAATAAGTTTCTGTGTAACTCCTACCCATAAAAAGAAACGTCATGGTGGTGGTGGTGGTGGTGATGGTGGTGGGATTAAAACATGTGCTCTGATGGAAATGAAATCCTTTGAGAGAATTAAATGAACACGCAACCTGGGCAAAAAGTGAAAACTGTCCCTGCAGAAGTTTAAAAAAACAACACGGAGCTGAAAATGTCACTGATTCGGGTTTGTGTTAATAATATTTCATGATATCGTATTACATGCTATTGCATCATAAAATATAAGAGCCTATCAGGGTGTAATATGCAAATTAGGATCATGCAACACTTTTACAGAGAAAGGGGACGGGTCATGTAGGGTTCTTGGCATTTCTTTTTCCGTTCTTTACGTGCATTTCTGTGAGAATTAATCGCACATTATAGCAATACCCGAGCTGTAACTTTGCTCTGTGTTTTGCAGTTTATGTAGAGTGAGTTTTATATTTGTGATAGCTTGTATTCATTCATTTTTGACGACTAAATAAACCCCCCCGACCTCGACCCAGGTGATGTACGGAGGCAGGGCGATAGACAGCTTCGACCGCAGGATCCTCACCGTCTACATGGACGAGTATCTGGGTGATTTCATCTTCGACACCTTCCAGACTTTCCATTTCTTCCACAACAAAGATGTGGATTACAGAATCCCGGCTGATGGACCCAAGGACGTCTATGTCGGTCTGTAGAATTCGTCTTTTAAACTTTTAAACAAGTAATGAAATACATCAACTGACTTTAATAACCCAAAGCCCTGACTGTGTTTTGTAGCTGAAATCGAGTCACTTCCTCTCGCGAACACTCCGGAGGTGTTTGGGCTTCACCCCAACGCTGAGATCGGCTACTACACTCAGGCTGCCCGGGACATGTGGACGCACCTCATAGATCTACAGCCACAAACTGGTACATATCTCCACACTCTAACTGTAATAGCACCTGCAGGGCCGGAAGGGTGTGAGTTCTAATCCCACAGTGATTCTGTCTCACTTCTGAAGCACTTTAGACGACAGTGATTTACATATTTACATATGTAAAATGTAAATATTTTTTATATTTTATATATTTTATATAAATATAAAAATGTAATGACCTCATTTACATATCTGTTATGGATTTACACTGTAGAGCACAACGGCGAGGTTCTGGAAGTAAAAACGGCTTCATTTTTGGCATCGAGGAATTGATGTTTATAGCAATAATTTTAAAAGGTTGTCTTACCGTGATCTATAAGCCAGTCTGATTTCAGCTTTATTTCAACATTTTTTAAAAAAACTTTAAAAGTCCTATTTCAGTACTACATTACCCAGAACCCCAAATCAAAACCCACCAATCAGAGACATCGGTGTAACCATGGAATCCATGAGGCATGTAACAGTACGGGAACAGTATTTATTTTTCCCTTGTAAAAGACAATAAGTTCACAATCGTTTGAAATAATTCATCTTGTAGATGTTCGGTTTGGTTTGATGCTTTATTTAACGAAATGAAATTAGTTCTCTTTATTTGAGATCTTACTAAAGGAAGGTGTGGACGTGCTCTGAGAGAGAGGGTGTGTCCCTGGTGCAGGTGACTCCGGCGGTGGAATCGGCAGAGACGAGTACGTCGGGCAGGTGGCGCGGGACATCCAGAACAAGCTGCCCACGCCGTTCGACCTGGACGTGATACGGAAGAAGTTCGGCCCGGGCGTGTCGCCGACCACCGTGGTGCTGCTGCAGGAGCTGGAGCGCTTCAACAGACTCCTCGTGCGCATGAGCTGCTCGCTCGGAGAACTGCAGAGGGTGAGAGAGAAGACAAGTGTCGAGAGCTGTCAGGAAATCACTGCGACGGAGGTTAGACGTTGTTCTGAGTCTGGGACCGTGTGTGTTTCAGGCTCTAGCCGGTGAGGTAGGGATGAGCAGCGAGCTGGACGAAGTTGCCCGAGCTCTGTTTAACGGTCAGATCCCTGCTATCTGGAGGAAGCTGGCCCCAGACACCCTCAAATCTCTGGGCAACTGGATGATCCACTTCAAGAGACGCTACGACCAGTACAGCTCATGGGTACGAGACACAGATCCCACGCCGTACTAAACTGCCTCTGAGACGGAGAAACAGACAACATGATAAAACATGTCCAGATCTTATTAGTTTCATTATTAGTTGTCTTTTGTGCTGCTTAAAATAAATCGTATCTCATGTGAAGTCAAAAAGGATAAGACGTATGAAAAACATAGTTAACGTTCAGGTCTAAATACGTAAAATGTCCATACGCAGAATTATAGATGATATAATAGAATACAGCAATATTCTTGGCATGTTTATGTTTACAGCTTTATGCGGTTTAGGTCTGCTGCAACGGGCAGAGATTTCAAAGTTATCATTAGTTTTAAAAAAGCTAAATCATCGAATGGAGGCAGAAAAAAAAATTTTTTTATTCAATCTGTGATATTGTGTAGATAGATAGATAGAATGAACTTTAGTGTACAGCACATGTACTCAGCAGTGAATTGCAGTTTAGCGTCTACCGGAAGTGCAAATACTAGCGTTATACAAATACACAAAGTACAGGTTGAATATGTAAATATGTATACAGTAAATCGATAAATAACACGGCTAGGGGAGGTGAATATGTGCAGTAGTTATTGAGTAGATAACTACATGATTGGTAAATTACACTACGTTATAATAGAAAAAAACTCTAATCTGTATAAAAAATGATATATGTAAGTATTAATCATAAATATCTGTTAGAGATATGTACACTGTATATACAACAGTATAATATGCTGTGTACATACAGATAATATACAGATGTATAATAAAGATAATCTAGGATATATACTATGAGTCTGTAATTATATATGTAGAGGGTGTGTAAAGATATACCAGAGAGATGCTGCAGTGGGAATGATGAATATCTAAATAGTCAAATAGAGCACTTGAGAAATCAGGATAATGATTTGTGGTAAAGAACGGTGATGGTCGGAGGGATTCGGAGGTGATCTTCATGAAAGGGTTCATAAAGAAGCAGCACGTTTGAGCTACAAGCAATAAGCAACTACATTTTGAGGTCTGTTTGATGTGTGTGCATGTGTGTGATGTGCAGGTGGATAAAGGTGAGCCCATGGTGATGTGGTTGTCAGGGTTACACATCCCTGAGTCGTACCTGACGGCGCTGGTTCAGGACACGTGCAGGAGGAACGGCTGGCCGCTGGACCGCTCCACGCTGTACACACACGTCACTCAGTATATCAGCGAGGAGGAGGTACAGGAGAGACCGGCTCAGGGTGAGAGCACACACACACACACACACACGCACACACACACACACACACACACACACACACACAAACAAACAACCAAACCATGTTATATCCTCAGTATAAGATGAGCCACTGCTTGCCAGCTGATTTCTGATATTCTTACATAACATATTTTTACATTTATGCAAATGAGGCTTCATCTAATTAAATATGCATAAATTTGCATAGTTACTAAAAGCTTTGGATGATATTAGAATTAAAAGGTTGCATTATTTCACTGTGACCCACAACTCATTTTAGAGAAACGTTTTGGTTTTTTTTGGGTGGGGGGTGGGTAGGGGGATTTCATTTTTTTAATTGTTTAATTAGAAAAAAGAAAAGAAAAGCATGATTATTCATTAATTAGTTCTGAAAAAATAATATCTATCTAGAGAGGGATAGGACTGAACTTTTTATTTAGGGCTAAAATTTTACAAAAGAATCTAGTAACTGAGATTTCTCTGGTTCTGAATATATATATATATATATAAAAATAAAATCCTTTCAGGTAAAACAGTTTTAAAAATATATATGATGTGATTGCGTGTCCGTCCACGTCAGTAAGTGTGGTTCTATTTCATTTCTACTGACTTTAGTACCGGGGCAAAAGGCGCACGTCACCCAGGTCACAGGTGTCTTTGTTGATATAACCACTTGACCTGCACGTACACGTGATGGACATCCAGGTGCTGAAAGGACCGCCTCTGGCAGTCATCCGAAACTCATAGAACCGCGGTTACATATGTAACCATCGTTTATAAGACGATAAAGCAAATCTTTATCAAATTTTCTTATTTTTAAAATACAAACACATGGATGGAATTATACCTGGAGTGGACAACAACGAGATTTCTTTTATTAATTAACTCAGTAAATTGTATTCATGTAATTTATCAACAAAAAAAAAAAAAGAAAAGGAAAATGACTTACTTACAGTACAAAATTGTAGTAATTAGCAGTAATTAATATACACAAGTGTAGTAATTATAAGTTTATACACACTGTTAATAATAATAATCTAACCTGATATTAAAAAATCTAAATATAAAATGAAACGTACAATGTCCACCTTTATAACAAACACACAGATTTATGAGACGCTCCGATTATTAAACACAGTTAAACAAATGTTGCAGCAAACACATTCACTGTGTGTGTGTGTGTGTGTGTGTGAGTGTGTGTTAGGTTGCTATGTATCAGGTCTGTATCTGGAGGGAGCGGACTGGGACGTAGAGCAGGGCTGTCTGGTGCGCAGCAAACCCAAAGCGCTGATGGTGCAGCTTCCCATCCTCAAGGTTATCCCCATCGAGGCTCATCGTCTTAAACTGCAGGTGAGAGTGACACAGCACTTTGGTCGTCTTTTGTTAGCAACTAGCTAGCCAGCTAACTGTGATGAGTGATGTACAGTTTCCTCCTCCAAATATAGTCAGCGTTACAGATTTAACAAGCAAATACATCCGTATGTTGATTGATCTAAAGGAAACAGGCATATATTTTATATACAGTACAGTGTAAATCATTTAAAGGTAAGAAGTCCTGCTGCGTTTACTGCTGATGCTGTGAGCGGCCATTTTGATTTCATGTCACTTGCTGAGCTCGTGAGTTTCCGAGTGTTTGCGAATGCAGCATGAGGTACCAGGTTCCACATCATCTGGTAATAATTTTCGTAGCAGTGTTGTTGAACTTCATTAGCGACATCACTGACTGAGCTCGCTCTAAAGCCACGCCCCAAATCGGTTTTACACACACGTATGTAAAAAATGAGAGCCAGATCTTTATAGTTAAGTTCAGCATTCAAGAAGAGCTGATAATTATTTGGTTCCTGAGTTCCTGGGTTTTACTGTGCATGTTCAACACCACACTTTTATTCATGTGTCCTCCTCAGAACACACTGAGAACGCCGGTCTACACAACGTCCATGAGGAGGAACGCGATGGGCGTCGGCCTGGTGTTCGAGGCCGACCTCTTCACCACCAAACACCACTCACACTGGGTCCTACAGGGAGTGTGTCTCTGTCTCAACGCCGACTGATCTCTGCCCCCCCCCCCCCCCCCCCAAAAAAAAAAAAAATTCAAGTTTGCTGTTTTATTTTTTTTAATGTTCACTGTAAAAAAAATATAATTAAATAAAAAGCGATAGCAAGAGAAAATATCTTGAATGAGATCATAATAAAAACCATAAAGAAAGATTTAAGCAGGGTCCTGAACACACCAAAAGACCTCAGTCTCCTCAGCAGGTGGAGATGACTTTGGCCCTTTCTGTATAGGACATCTGTGTTTGTGGACCAGTCCAGTTTATTGTTGAGGTGAAGACCCAGGAATTTATGTCTCCACCCTCCCGATGTCAACACCCTGGATGCTCACTGGCGTAGACCAGCTTGGCCTCCTGCAAGGTCGATTACAATCTCCTTTGTCTTGCTGGCGTTGAGGCAGAGGTGGTTTAATTCACACCAGTTGACAAAGTCAGCGATGACCTCCTGGGATTCCTGATCGTTCTCCTCTGATACTCATCCAACAATGACCGTATCATCAGAGAACTTCTGCATGTGGCAGCTGTTAGTGTTATGCCTGAAGTCCGCTGTGTACAGGGTGAAGAGAAATGGAGCAAGCACTGTACCCTGTGGTGCTCCCGTGCTGCTAACCACCACATCCAACATACAGTCCTGGAGCCTCATATACTGTGGTCTGTCAGTGAGATAGTTGGTGATCCATGCAGCCAGGTGGCGGTCAACTCCAGCTTCCAAAAGCTTCCCCCTAAGTAGTGATGGCTGAATTGTGTTGAAAGCACTGGAAAAATAAAATAACATGATCCTCACAATGCTCCCAGTATTCTCCAGGTGTAGAAGTGATCTGTGCATCAGATAGATAATGGCATCCTCAACCCCAATGCCTGGTCGTAAGTGAACTGTAGGGGGTCTAGCTCTGAGCTCACTAGGGTCCACAGCTGTCACAGTACAATCCACTCCATGGACTTCATCAGGTGTGAAGTTAAGGCTACCGGTCTGAAGTGGTTTGGCTCTCTCAGATGTACTATTTTGTGTACTGGAACCACACAGGAAGTCTTCCAGAGTGCTCGAGCTCACGTTAGTCTCAGACTCAATTTAAAGATGTGCAGAATTACCTCACTGAGCTGATCTGCACAGTCTTTAAGCAATCTGGAGCTGATTCCATCTGGGCCTGGGGCCTTTCTTCCCTTGATCTTCTTTAGCTCCTTCTTCACCTGATTGAGTGTCAGAGAAAGACTGCAGAGGAAAGTTGTTGGCGATACCTGTTGAGTGGTATGGGGGGAGGGGTGTGAAACCTCCTCGAGTGAGGGATGGTGAGCAGTAGAGAGGTGTGAGCTGTGTAATGCTGATATCTCAGAAGCTCAGAGGTGTCAGTTGGATGATGCCGATAGTCCTGGAGCCCTGGGGGTGGAGAAGGGGGTGCCTAATGGCCCAAGAGGGAAAGGTTGAATCGCTGACAGGTCTGAGGTCTGGTATGAGGGGGGAGGAGATGGAACCGAATCAAATCTATTAAAAAACATATTTAATTCATTTGCCCTCTCACGGTCGCCGGATACAAGGCCCCTCCCATTGTCTTTGTTCTGACCTGAAATTGTTTTCAGTCCCCTCCAGACCTCCCTCATGTTGCTCTGGTGAAGGCGCTCCTCCAACTTTTTTTCTGTAGCTGTCTTTTCCTTTCCTTATCTCCCCTCTGAGCTGTTTTTAACCCTACTCAGCTCATCTTTGTCCGCCAATCTGAACAGTCTCTTTTTTCCTTTAACAGGGCTTTGAGCTCTGGAGTCACCCAGGGTTTGTTGTTCGAAAAACGCCGAACCTTCTTCTTAGGCACGGTGTTCTCCACAGAGAAATTAATGTAGTGTGTTACACAGTGAGTGAGACTGTCAATGTCCTCTCCGTGCGAACTACAGAGCATTTCCCAGTCTGTAGACTCAAAACAGTCTCTTAGTGCCTCACTGGTCTCCTCAGACCATTTCGTCACATACCTTGTTATTGTAGGTTGTTTATTCACCAAAGATATGTAGACAGACAGTAGAGGGACAAGGTTGTGATCTGAGCCACGAAGCGGGGGAAGGGGTGAAGAACTGGATGCAGCTTTTGTGTTTGCATACAGCAGATCCAATGTTTTATTGCCCCTAGTGTGGAGTTTAACATACTGTGTGAAGGTGGGGAGAGTTGAGGACAGGGAAGCATGATTAAAGTCCTGCAACAAAAGTTTTTCATTCAAATGAAAATGGCCAACTTCCAGTTTGGCAAATTAGATTTTAGTTTTTTACATGAAGAACTCTTGTGCAGCTCCTGAGGAATCTAGCTAAATAAGAATCACGCTTAGACGTTGAACGCTTTAAAAGTTGCGGGTAGTTTTACACATTTCTAGATTATAGCACCCCCTAAAGGCAAACTCAGACAAAATCTTTCGGACTGCCTTAAGTCGTGGAACTTTACTCATGTACTGACTTTGTTCTGAAGTCGTCATACTATTGTTGAGATATGCCCTCACTTCCTGTTTTTCAACTTTGTCGTCAAATTCAAACTTGGTTTTGACCTCAGTTGTTGGCTCCCATTTCCATTAAAGCTCTAGTTAAATAAGGAAGGGGCGTGGTCGATCACGTCAACAAAGGACTATTTACATCACCACACAGAGAACCAACCAGAACGCAAGTGAGTGCTCGAATTTCCATACTCCCAGCATGCACCTCTGCTGTCTGAGTCACAAAAAATGAAAAAGTTTAGAATTTTGAAGTTTTTAATGGTTAATCTGGGGAATTATTACATGTCTGAACTGCATGTAGTGTGGGTGCATTCAGGTCAGTTCTGTGAGTCTCCTGAAGGAACTTGATTTGTTTTCACGCTAACCACGGACAGGAAGCTTTGTGAGGAACCTCGGCACTTATAGCGTCCCTTCAGGGCCATTTGCTTGTGCTTGCTACGGCAGCACATATACTAAAATTGGAACGATACAGAGAAGATTAGCATGGCCCCTGCGCAAGGATGACACGCAAAATCGTGAAGCGTTACCATATTTTTTTGCTTGTATTTTCTCATTTGTAAGTCGTTTTGGATAAAAGCGTATGCTAAATAAATAAATGTAATGTAATGTAAATGTCTTCAGTTGCAAATGAACGCTAAGTTTGAAGTTTGTTTGCTAACATCAGGGTATGTTGCTAAACATATGTGCCAAGTTTGGTGCTAATACAAGCGTTGGTGAGACATGCCCTCCTTTGCTGTTTCTGGACTCATCCATCAAATTTGTTTGCAGTTCATTGACAAACCATCCTGCGTATCAAACATCTCAGAAACATCTTTTGTTAAGGTTGGTCCCACAGTGCTGTGACCCATATTTCGTGATGATTGAACAACAAAAGTTTTTCATTCAAATGAAAATGGCCAACTTCCAGTTTGGCAAATTATATTTTGTTTTTTTTTACATGAAGAACTCTCGTGCAGCTGCTAAGGAATCTAGCTAAAGAAGAATCACGCTTGGATGTTGAACGCTTTAAAAGTTGCGGGTAGTTTTACACATTTCTAGATTATAGCACCCCCTAAAGGCGAACTCAGACAAAATCTTTCGGACTGCCTTAGGTCGTGGAACTTTACTCACGTACTGACTTTGTTCTGAAGTCGTCATACTATTGTTGAGACATGCCCTCACTTCCTGTTTTTCAACTTTGCCATCAAATTCAAACTTGGTTTTGACCTCAGTTGCAGGCTCCCATTTCCATTAAAGCTCTAGATGAATAAGGAAGGGGCGTGGTCGATCACGCCAACAAAGGACTAGTTACATCACCACACAGAGAACCAACCAGAACGCAAGTGAGTGCTCGAATTTCCATACTCCCAGCATGCACCTCTGCTGTCTGAGACACAAAAAATGAAAAAGTTTAGAATTTTGAAGTTTTTAATAGTTAATCTGGGGAATTATTACATGTCTGAACTCCATGTAGTGTGGGTGCATTCAGGTCGGTTCTGTGAGTCTCCTGAAGGAACTTGATTTGTTTTCACGCTAACCACGGACAGGAAGCTTTGTGAGGAACCTCGGCACTTATAGCGGCCCTTCAGGGCCTTTTGCTTGTGCTTGCTACGGCAGCACATATACTAAAATTGGAACGATACAGAGAAGATTAGCATGGCCCCTGCGCAAGGATGACACGCAAAATCGTGAAGCGTTACCATATTTTTTTGCTGGTATTTTCTCATTTGTAAGTCGTTTTGGATAAAAGCGTATGCTAAATGAATAAATGTAATGTAATGTAAATGTCTTCAGTTGCAAATGAACGTGAAGTTTGAAGTTTGTTTGCTAACATCAGGTCATGTTGCTAAACATATGTGCCAAGTTTGGTGCTAATACAAGCGTTGGTGAGACATGCCCTCCTTTGCTGTGTGGGGACTCATCCATCAAATTCGTTTGCAGTTCATTGACAAACCATCCTGCATATCAAACATCTGAGAAACATCTTTTGTTAAGGTTGGTCCCACAGTGCTGTGACCCATATTTCGTGATGATTGAACAACAAAAGTTTTTCATTCAAATGAAAATGGCCAACTTCCAGTTTGGCAAATTCGATTTTTGTTTTTTTACATGAAGAACTCTCGTGCAGCTGCTAAGGAATCTAGCTAAAGAAGAATCACGCTTGGATGTTGAACGCTTCAAAAGTTGCGAGTAGTTTTACACATTTCTAGATTATAGCACCCCCTAAAGGCGAACTCAGATAAAATCTTTCGGACTGCCTTAGGTCGTGGAACTTTACTCACGTACTGACTTTGTTCTGAAGTCGTCATACTATTGTTGAGACATGCCCTCACTTCCTGTTTTTCAACTTTGCCGTCAAATTCAAACTTGGTTTTGACCTCAGTTGCAGGCTCCCATTTCCATTAAAGCTCTAGTTGAATAAGGAAGGGGCGTGGTCGATCACGCCAACAAAGGACTATTTACATCACCACACAGAGAACCAACCAGAACGCAAGTGAGTGCTTGAATTTCCATACTCCCAGCATGCACTTCTGCTGTCTGAGTCTCAACAAATGAAAAAGTTTAGAATTTTGAAGTTTTTAATAGTTAATCTGGGGAATTATTACATGTCTGAACTCCATGTAGTGTGGGTGCATTCAGGTCAGTTCTGTGAGTCTCCTGAAGGAACTTGATTTGTTTTCACGCTAACCACGGACAGGAAGCTTTGTGAGGAACCTCGGCACTTATAGCGGCCCTTCAGGGCCTTTTGCTTGTGCTTGCTACGGCAGCACATATACTAAAATTGGAACGATACAGAGAAGATTAGCATGGCCCCTGCGCAAGGATGACACGCAAAATCGTGAAGCGTTACCATATTTTTTTGCTGGTATTTTCTCATTTGTAAGTCGTTTTGGATAAAAGCGTATGCTAAATGAATAAATGTAATGTAATGTAAATGTCTTCAGTTGCAAATGAACGCTAAGTTTGAAGTTTGTTTGCTAACATCAGGTCATGTTGCTAAACATATGTGCCAAGTTTGGTGCTAATACAAGCGTTGGTGAGACATGCCCTCCTTTGCTGTTTCTGGATTCATCCATCAAATTTGTTTGCAGTTCATTGACAAACCATCCTGCGTATCAAACATCTGAGAAACATCTTTTGTTAAGGTTGGTCCCACAGTGCTGTGACCCATATTTCGTGATGATTGAACAACAAAAGTTTTTCATTCAAATGAAAATGGCCAACTTCCAGTTTGGCAAATTATATTTTGTTTTTTTTTACATGAAGAACTCTCGTGCAGCTGCTAAGGAATCTAGCTAAAGAAGAATCACGCTTGGATGTTGAACGCTTTAAAAGTTGCGGGTAGTTTTACACATTTCTAGATTATAGCACCCCCTAAAGGCGAACTCAGACAAAATCTTTCGGACTGCCTTAGGTCGTGGAACTTTACTCACGTACTGACTTTGTTCTGAAGTCGTCATACTATTGTTGAGATATGCCCTCACTTCCTGTTTTTCAACTTTGCCGTCAAATTCAAACTTGGTTTTGACCTCAGTTGCAGGCTCCCATTTCCATTAAAGCTCTAGATGAATAAGGAAGGGGCGTGGTCGATCACGCCAACAAAGGACTAGTTACATCACCACACAGAGAACCAACCAGAACGCAAGTGAGTGCTCGAATTTCCATACTCCCAGCATGCACTTCTGCTGTCTGTCACAACAAATGAAAAAGTTTAGAATTTTGAAGTTTTTAATGGTTAATCTGGGGAATTATTACATGTCTGAACTGCATGTAGTGTGGGTGCATTCAGGTCGGTTCTGTGAGTCTCCTGAAGGAACTTGATTTGTTTTCACGCTAACCACGGACGGGAAGCTTTGTGAGGAACGTCGGCATTTATAGCAGCTGGTCAGGGCCCCCTACTTGTGCTTGCTACGGCAGCACATATACTAAAATTGGAACGATACAGAGAAGATTAGCATGGCCCCTGCGCAAGGATGACACGCAAAATCGTGAAGCGTTACCATATTTTTTTGCTGGTATTTTCTCATTTGTAAGTCGTTTTGGATAAAAGCGTATGCTAAATGAATAAATGTAATGTAATGTAAATGTCTTCAGTTGCAAATGAACGCTAAGTTTGAAGTTTGTTTGCTAACATCAGGGTATGTTGCTAAACATATGTGCCAAGTTTGGTACTAATACAAGCGTTGGTGAGACATGCCCTCCTTTGCTGTTTGGGGACTCATCCATCAAATTTGTTTGCAGTTCATTGACAAACCATCCTGCGTATCAAACATCTGAGAAACATCTTTTGTTAAGGTTGGTCCCACAGTGCTGTGACCCATATTTCGTGATGATTGAACAACAAAAGTTTTTCATTCAAATGAAAATGGCTAACGTCCAGTTTGGCAAAAGAGATTTTTTTTTTTTACATGAAGAACTCTCGTGCAGCTGCTAAGGAATCTAGCTAAAGAAGAATCACGCTTGGATGTTGAACGCTTCAAAAGTTGCGAGTAGTTTTACACATTTCTAGATTATAGCACCCCCTAAAGGCGAACTCAGACAAAATCTTTCGGACTGCCTTAGATCGTGGAACTTTACTCACGTACTGACTTTGTTCTGAAGTCGTCATACTATTGTTGAGATATGCCCTCACTTCCTGTTTTTCAACTTTGTCATCAAATTCAAACTTGGTTTTGACCTCAGTTGTTGGCTCCCATTTCCATTAAAGCTCTAGTTAAATAAGGAAGGGGCGTGGTCAATCACGCCAACAAAGGACTATTTACATCACCACACAGAGAACCAACCAGAACGCAAGTGAGTGCTCGAATTTCCATACTCCCAGCATGCACTTCTGCTGTCTGAGTCTCAACAAATGAAAAAGTTTAGAATTTTGAAGTTTTTAATAGTTAATCTGGGGAATTATTACATGTCTGAACTCCATGTAGTGTGGGTGCATTCAGGTCGGTTCTGTGAGTCTCCTGAAGGAACTTGATTTGTTTTCACGCTAACCACGGACAGGAAGCTTTGTGAGGAACCTCGGCACTTATAGCAGCCGGTCAGGGCCATTTGCTTGTGCTTGCTACGGCAGCACATATACTAAAATTGGAACGATACAGAGAAGATTAGCATGGCCCCTGCGCAAGGATGACACGCAAAATCGTGAAGCGTTACCATATTTTTTTGCTGGTATTTTCTCATTTGTAAGTCGCTTTGGATAAAAGCGTATGCTAAATGAATAAATGTAATGTAATGTAAATGTCTTCAGTCGCAAATGAACGCTAAGTTTGTTTGCTAACATCAGGGTATGTTGCTAAACATATGAGCCAAGTTTGGTGCTAATACAAGCGTTGGTGAGACATGCCCTCCTTTGCTGTTTCTGGACTCATCCATCAAATTTGTTTGGAGTTCATTGACAAACCATCCTGCATATCAAACATCTGAGAAACATCTTTTGTTAAGGTTGGTCCCACAGTGCTGTGACCCATATTTCGTGATGATTGAACAACAAAAGTTTTTCATTCAAAGGAAAATGGCCAACTTCCAGTTTGGCAAATTCGATTTTTGTTTTTTTACATGAAGAACTCTCGTGCAGCTGCTAAGGAATCTAGCTAAAGAAGAATCACGCTTGGATGTTGAACGCTTCAAAAGTTGCGAGTAGTTTTACACATTTCTAGATTATAGCACCCCCTAAAGGCGAACTCAGATAAAATCTTTCGGACTGCCTTAGGTCGTGGAACTTTACTCACGTACTGACTTTGTTCTGAAGTCGTCATACTATTGTTGAGACATGCCCTCACTTCCTGTTTTTCAACTTTGCCGTCAAATTCAAACTTGGTTTTGACCTCAGTTGTTGGCTCCCATTTCCATTAAAGCTCTAGATAAATAAGGAAGGGGCGTGGTCGATCACGCCAACAAAGGACTATTTACATCACCACACAGAGAACCAACCAGAACGCAAGTGAGTGCTTGAATTTCCATACTCCCAGCATGCACTTCTGCTGTCTGAGTCTCAACAAATGAAAAAGTTTAGGATTTTGAAGTTTTTAATAGTTAATCTGGGGAATTATTACATGTCTGAACTCCATGTAGTGTGGGTGCATTCAGGTCAGTTCTGTGAGTCTCCTGAAGGAACTTGATTTGTTTTCACGCTAACCACGGACAGGAAGCTTTGTGAGGAACCTCGGCACTTATAGCGTCCCTTCAGGGCCATTTGCTTGTGCTTGCTATGGCAGCACATATACTAAAATTGGAACGATACAGAGAAGATTAGCATGGCCCCTGCGCAAGGATGACACGCAAAATCGTGAAGCGTTACCATATTTTTTTGCTGGTATTTTCTCATTTGTAAGTCGTTTTGGATAAAAGCGTATGCTAAATGAATAAATGTAATGTAATGTAAATGTCTTCAGTTGCAAATGAACGCTAAGTTTGAAGTTTGTTTGCTAACATCAGGTCATGTTGCTAAACATATGTGCCAAGTTTGGTGTTAATACAAGCGTTGGTGAGACATGCCCTCCTTTGCTGTTTGGGGACTCATCCATCACATTTGTTTGCAGTTCATTGACAAACCATCCTGCGTATCAAACATCTGAGAAACATCTTTTGTTAAGGTTGGTTCCACAGTGCTGTGACCCATATTTCGTGATGATTGAACAACAAAAGTTTTTCATTCAAATGAAAATGGCCAACTTCCAGTGTGGCAAATTATATATATATATTTTTTTACATGAAGAACTCTCGTGCAGCTGCTAAGGAATCTAGCTAAAGAAGAATCACGCTTGGATGTTGAATGCTTCAAAAGTTGCGAGTAGTTTTACACATTTCTAGATTATAGCACCCTCTAAAGGCGAACTCAGACAAAATCTTTCGGACTGCCTTAGGTCGTGGAACTTTACTCACGTACTGACTTTGTTCTGAAGTCGTCATACTATTGTTGAGACATGCCCTCACTTCCTGTTTTCCAACTTTGTCATCAAATTCAAACTTGGTTTTGACCTCAGTTGTTGGCTCCCATTTCCATTAAAGCTCTAGTTAAATAAGGAAGGGGCGTGGTCAATCACGCCAACAAAGGACTATTTACATCACCACACAGAGAACCAACCAGAACGCAAGTGAGTGCTCGAATTTCCATACTCCCAGCATGCACTTCTGCTGTCTGAGTCACAACAAATGAAAAAGTTTAGAATTTTGAAGTTTTTAATGGTTAATCTGGGGAATTATTACATGTCTGAACTCCATGTAGTGTGGGTGCATTCAGGTCAGTTCTGTGAGTCTCCTGAAGGATCTTGACTTGTTTTCACACTAACCACGGACAGGAAGCTTTGTGAGGAACCTCGGCACTTATAGCGGCCCTTCAGGGCCCTTTCCTTGTGCATGCTACGGCAGCACATATACTAAAATTGGAACGATACAGAGAAGATTAGCATGGCCCCTGCGCAAGGATGACACGCAAAATCGTGAAGCGTTACCATATTTTTTTGCTGGTATTTTCTCATTTGTAAGTCGTTTTGGATAAAAGCGTATGCTAAATGAATAAATGTAATGTAATGTAAATGTCTTCAGTTGCAAATGAACGCTAAGTTTGAAGTTTGTTTGCTAACATCAGGGTATGTTGCTAAACATATGAGCCAAGTTTGGTGCTAATACAAGCGTTGGTGAGACATGCCCTCCTTTGCTGTTTGGGGACTCATCCATCACATTTGTTTGCAGTTCATTGACAAACCATCCTGCGTATCAAACATCTGAGAAACATCTTTTGTTAAGGTTGGTCCCACAGTGCTGTGACCCATATTTCGTGATGATTGAACAACAACAGTTTTTCATTCAAATGAAAATGGCCAACTTCCAGTTTGGCAAATTATATTTTGTTTTTTTTTACATGAAGAACTCTCGTGCAGCTGCTAAGGAATCTAGCTAAAGAAGAATCACGCTTGGATGTTGAACGCTTTAAAAGTTGCGGGTAGTTTTACACATTTCTAGATTATAGCACCCCCTAAAGGCGAACTCAGACAAAATCTTTCGGACTGCCTTAGGTCGTGGAACTTTACTCACGTACTGACTTTGTTCTGAAGTCGTCATACTATTGTTGAGATATGCCCTCACTTCCTGTTTTTCAACTTTGCCGTCAAATTCAAACTTGGTTTTGACCTCAGTTGCAGGCTCCCATTTCCATTAAAGCTCTAGTTGAATAAGGAAGGGGCGTGGTCGATCACGCCAACAAAGGACTAGTTACATCACCACACAGAGAACCAACCAGAACGCAAGTGAGTGCTCGAATTTCCATACTCCCAGCATGCACTTCTGCTGTCTGTCACAACAAATGAAAAAGTTTAGAATTTTGAAGTTTTTAATGGTTAATCTGGGGAATTATTACATGTCTGAACTCCATGTAGTGTGGGTGCATTCAGGTCAGTTCTGTGAGTCTCCTGAAGGAACTTGATTTGTTTTCACGCTAACCACGGACAGGAAGCTTTGTGAGGAACCTCGGCACTTATAGCGGCCCTTCAGGGCCCTCTCCTTGTGCATGCTATGGCAGCACATATACTAAAATTGGAACGATACAGAGAAGATTAGCATGGCCCCTGCGCAAGGATGACACGCAAAATCGTGAAGCGTTACCATATTTTTTTGCTTGTATTTTCTCATTTGTAAGTCGTTTTGGATAAAAGCGTATGCTAAATAAATAAATGTAATGTAATGTAAATGTCTTCAGTTGCAAATGAACGCTAAGTTTGAAGTTTGTTTGCTAACATCAGGTCATGTTGCTAAACATATGTGCCAAGTTTGGTGTTAATACATACAAGCGTTGGTGAGACATGCCCTCCTTTGCTGTTTGGGGACTCATCCATCACATTTGTTTGCAGTTCATTGACAAACCATCCTGCGTATCAAACATCTGAGAAACATCTTTTGTTAAGGTTGGTTCCACAGTGCTGTGACCCATATTTCGTGATGATTGAACAACAAAAGTTTTTCATTCAAATGAAAATGGCCAACTTCCAGTGTGGCAAATTATATATATATTTTTTTTTACATGAAGAACTCTCGTGCAGCTGCTAAGGAATCTAGCTAAAGAAGAATCACGCTTGGATGTTGAACGCTTTAAAAGTTGCGGGTAGTTTTACACATTTCTAGATTATAGCACCCCCTAAAGGCGAACTCAGACAAAATCTTTCGGACTGCCTTAGGTCGTGGAACTTTACTCACGTACTGACTTTGTTCTGAAGTCGTCATACTATTGTTGAGATATGCCCTCACTTCCTGTTTTTCAACTTTGCCGTCAAATTCAAACTTGGTTTTGACCTCAGTTGTTGGCTCCCATTTCCATTAAAGCTCTAGATGAATAAGGAAGGGGCGTGGTCGATCACGCCAACAAAGGACTAGTTACATCACCACACAGAGAACCAACCAGAACGCAAGTGAGTGCTCGAATTTCCATACTCCCAGCATGCACTTCTGCTGTCTGTCACAACAAATGAAAAAGTTTAGAATTTTGAAGTTTTTAATGCTTAATCTGGGGAATTATTACATGTCTGAACTCCATGTAGTGTGGGTGCATTCAGGTCGGTTCTGTGAGTCTCCTGAAGGAACTTGATTTGTTTTCACGCTAACCACGGACGGGAAGCTTTGTGAGGAACGTCGGCACTTATAGCGGCCCTTCAGGGCCCTCTCCTTGTGCATGCCACGGCAGCACATATACTAAAATTGGAACGATACAGAGAAGATTAGCATGGCCCCTGCGCAAGGATGACACGCAAAATCGTGAAGCGTTACCATATTTTTTTACTGGTATTTTCTCATTTGTAAGTCGTTTTGGATAAAAGCGTATGCTAAATGAATAAATGTAATGTAATGTAAATGTCTTCAGTCGCAAATGAATGCCAAGTTTGAAGTTTGTTTGCTAACATCAGGTCATGTTGCTAAACATATGTGCCAAGTTTGGTACTAATACAAGCGTTGGTGAGACATGCCCTCCTTTGCTGTTTGGGGACTCATCCATCAAATTTGTTTGCAGTTCATTGACAAACCATCCTGCGTATCAAACATCTGAGAAACATCTTTTGTTAAGGTTGGTCCCACAGTGCTGTGACCCATATTTCGTGATGATTGAACAACAAAAGTTTTTCATTCAAATGAAAATGGCCAACTTCCAGTTTGGCAAAAGAGATTTTTTTTTTTTTTACATGAAGAACTCTCGTGCAGCTCCTGAGGAATCTAGCTAAAGAAGAATCACGCTTGGATGTTGAACGCTTTAAAAGTTGCGGGTAATTGTACACATTTCTAGATTATAGCACCCCCTAAAGGCGAACTCAGACAAAATCTTTCGGACTGCCTTAGGTCGTGGAACTTTACTCACCTACTGACTTTGTTCTGAAGTCGTCATACTATTGTTGAGACATGACCTCACTTCCTGTTTTTCAACTTTGTCGTCAAATTCAAACTTGGTTTTGACCTCAGTTGTTGGCTCCCATTTCCATTAAAGCTCTAGATGAATAAGGAAGGGGCGTGGTCGATCACGCCAACAAAGGACTATTTACATCACCACACAGAGAACCAACCAGAACGCAAGTGAGTGCTCGAATTTCCATACTCCCAGCATGCGCTTCTGCTGTCTGAGACTCAAAAAATGAAAAAGTTTAGAATTTTGAAGTTTTTAATGGTTAATCTGGGGAATTATTACATGTCTGAACTCCATGTAGTGTGGGTGCATTCAGGTCAGTTCTGTGAGTCTCCTGAAGGAACTTGATTTGTTTTCACGCTAACCACGGACAGGAAGCTTTGTGAGGAACCTCGGCACTTATAGCGGCCCTTCAGGGCCATTTGCTTGTGCTTGCTACGGCAGCACATATACTAAAATTGGAACGATACAGAGAAGATTAGCATGGCCCCTGCGCAAGGATGACACGCAAAATCGTGAAGCGTTACCATATTTTTTTGCTTGTATTTTCTCATTTGTAAGTCGTTTTGGATAAAAGCGTATGCTAAATGAATAAATGTAATGTAATGTAAATGTCTTCAGTTGCAAATGAACGCTAAGTTTGAAGTTTGTTTGCTAACATCAGGTCATGTTGCTAAACATATGTGCCAAGTTTGGTGTTAATACATACAAGCGTTGGTGAGACATGCCCTCCTTTGCTGTTTGGGGACTCATCCATCACATTTGTTTGCAGTTCATTGACAAACCATCCTGCGTATCAAACATCTGAGAAACATCTTTTGTTAAGGTTGGTTCCACAGTGCTGTGACCCATATTTCGTGATGATTGAACAACAAAAGTTTTTCATTCAAATGAAAATGGCCAACTTCCAGTGTGGCAAATTATATATATATATTTTTTTACATGAAGAACTCTCGTGCAGCTGCTAAGGAATCTAGCTAAAGAAGAATCACGCTTGGATGTTGAATGCTTCAAAAGTTGCGAGTAGTTTTACACATTTCTAGATTATAGCACCCCCTAAAGGCGAACTCAGACAAAATCTTTCGGACTGCCTTAGGTCGTGGAACTTTACTCACGTACTGACTTTGTTCTGAAGTCGTCATACTATTGTTGAGACATGCCCTCACTTCCTGTTTTTCAACTTTGTCATCAAATTCAAACTTGGTTTTGACCTCAGTTGCAGGCTCCCATTTCCATTAAAGCTCTAGATGAATAAGGAAGGGGCGTGGTCGATCACGCCAACAAAGGACTATTTACATCACCACACAGAGAACCAACCAGAACGCAAGTGAGTGCTTGAATTTCCATACTCCCAGCATGCACTTCTGCTGTCTGAGTCTCAACAAATGAAAAAGTTTAGAATTTTGAAGTTTTTAATAGTTAATCTGGGGAATTATTACATGTCTGAACTCCATGTAGTGTTGGTGCATTCAGGTCAGTTCTGTGAGTCTCCTGAAGGAACTTGATTTGTTTTCACGCTAACCACGGACAGGAAGCTTTGTGAGGAACCTCGGCACTTATAGCGTCCCTTCAGGGCCATTTGCTTGTGCTTGCTACGGCAGCACATATACTAAAATTGGAACGATACAGAGAAGATTAGCATGGCCCCTGCGCAAGGATGACACGCAAAATCGTGAAGCGTTACCATATTTTTTTGCTTGTATTTTCTCATTTGTAAGTCGTTTTGGATAAAAGCGTATGCTAAATGAATAAATGTAATGTAATGTAAATGTCTTCAGTTGCAAATGAACGCTAAGTTTGAAGTTTGTTTGCTAACATCAGGTCATGTTGCTAAACATATGTGCCAAGTTTGGTGTTAATACATACAAGCGTTGGTGAGACATGCCCTTCTTTGCTGTTTGGGGACTCATCCATCACATTTGTTTGCAGTTCATTGACAAACCATCCTGCGTATCAAACATCTGAGAAACATCTTTTGTTAAGGTTGGTTCCACAGTGCTGTGACCCATATTTCGTGATGATTGAACAACAAAAGTTTTTCATTCAAATGAAAATGGCCAACTTCCAGTGTGGCAAATTATATATATATATATTTTTTACATGAAAAACTCTCGTGCAGCTGCTAAGGAATCTAGCTAAAGAAGAATCACGCTTGGATGTTGAATGCTTCAAAAGTTGCGAGTAGTTTTACACATTTCTAGATTATAGCACCCTCTAAAGGCGAACTCAGACAAAATCTTTCGGACTGCCTTAGGTCGTGGAACTTTACTCACGTACTGACTTTGTTCTGAAGTCGTCATACTATTGTTGAGACATGCCCTCACTTCCTGTTTTCCAACTTTGTCATCAAATTCAAACTTGGTTTTGACCTCAGTTGTTGGCTCCCATTTCCATTAAAGCTCTAGTTAAATAAGGAAGGGGCGTGGTCAATCACGCCAACAAAGGACTATTTACATCACCACACAGAGAACCAACCAGAACGCAAGTGAGTGCTCGAATTTCCATACTCCCAGCATGCACTTCTGCTGTCTGAGTCACAACAAATGAAAAAGTTTAGAATTTTGAAGTTTTTAATAGTTAATCTGGGGAATTATTACATGTCTGAACTCCATGTAGTGTGGGTGCATTCAGGTCGGTTCTGTGAGTCTCCTGAAGGAACTTGATTTGTTTTCACGCTAACCACGGACAGGAAGCTTTGTGAGGAACCTCGGCACTTATAGCAGCCGGTCAGGGCCATTTGCTTGTGCTTGCTACGGCAGCACATATACTAAAATTGGAACGATACAGAGAAGATTAGCATGGCCCCTGCGCAAGGATGACACGCAAAATCGTGAAGCGTTACCATATTTTTTTGCTGGTATTTTCTCATTTGTAAGTCGCTTTGGATAAAAGCGTATGCTAAATGAATAAATGTAATGTAATGTAAATGTCTTCAGTCGCAAATGAACGCTAAGTTTGTTTGCTAACATCAGGGTATGTTGCTAAACATATGAGCCAAGTTTGGTGCTAATACAAGCGTTGGTGAGACATGCCCTCCTTTGCTGTTTCTGGACTCATCCATCAAATTTGTTTGGAGTTCATTGACAAACCATCCTGCGTATCAAACATCTGAGAAACATCTTTTGTTAAGGTTGGTCCCACAGTGCTGTGACCCATATTTCGTGATGATTGAACAACAAAAGTTTTTCATTCAAAGGAAAATGGCCAACTTCCAGTTTGGCAAATTCGATTTTTGTTTTTTTACATGAAGAACTCTCGTGCAGCTGCTAAGGAATCTAGCTAAAGAAGAATCACGCTTGGATGTTGAACGCTTCAAAAGTTGCGAGTAGTTTTACACATTTCTAGATTATAGCACCCCCTAAAGGCGAACTCAGATAAAATCTTTCGGACTGCCTTAGGTCGTGGAACTTTACTCACGTACTGACTTTGTTCTGAAGTCGTCATACTATTGTTGAGACATGCCCTCACTTCCTGTTTTTCAACTTTGCCGTCAAATTCAAACTTGGTTTTGACCTCAGTTGTTGGCTCCCATTTCCATTAAAGCTCTAGTTAAATAAGGAAGGGGCGTGGTCGATCACGCCAACAAAGGACTATTTACATCACCACACAGAGAACCAACCAGAACGCAAGTGAGTGCTTGAATTTCCATACTCCCAGCATGCACCTCTGCTGTCTGAGTCTCAACAAATGAAAAAGTTTAGGATTTTGAAGTTTTTAATAGTTAATCTGGGGAATTATTACATGTCTGAACTCCATGTAGTGTGGGTGCATTCAGGTCAGTTCTGTGAGTCTCCTGAAGGAACTTGATTTGTTTTCACGCTAACCACGGACAGGAAGCTTTGTGAGGAACCTCGGCACTTATAGCGTCCCTTCAGGGCCATTTGCTTGTGCTTGCTATGGCAGCACATATACTAAAATTGGAACGATACAGAGAAGATTAGCATGGCCCCTGCGCAAGGATGACACGCAAAATCGTGAAGCGTTACCATATTTTTTTGCTGGTATTTTCTCATTTGTAAGTCGTTTTGGATAAAAGCGTATGCTAAATGAATAAATGTAATGTAATGTAAATGTCTTCAGTTGCAAATGAACGCTAAGTTTGAAGTTTGTTTGCTAACATCAGGTCATGTTGCTAAACATATGTGCCAAGTTTGGTGTTAATACATACAAGCGTTGGTGAGACATGCCCTCCTTTGCTGTTTGGGGACTCATCCATCACATTTGTTTGCAGTTCATTGACAAACCATCCTGCGTATCAAACATCTGAGAAACATCTTTTGTTAAGGTTGGTTCCACAGTGCTGTGACCCATATTTCGTGATGATTGAACAACAAAAGTTTTTCATTCAAATGAAAATGGCCAACTTCCAGTGTGGCAAATTATATATATATATTTTTTTACATGAAGAACTCTCGTGCAGCTGCTAAGGAATCTAGCTAAAGAAGAATCACGCTTGGATGTTGAATGCTTCAAAAGTTGCGAGTAGTTTTACACATTTCTAGATTATAGCACCCTCTAAAGGCGAACTCAGACAAAATCTTTCGGACTGCCTTAGGTCGTGGAACTTTACTCACGTACTGACTTTGTTCTGAAGTCGTCATACTATTGTTGAGACATGCCCTCACTTCCTGTTTTCCAACTTTGTCATCAAATTCAAACTTGGTTTTGACCTCAGTTGTTGGCTCCCATTTCCATTAAAGCTCTAGTTAAATAAGGAAGGGGCGTGGTCGATCACGCCAACAAAGGACTATTTACATCACCACACAGAGAACCAACCAGAACGCAAGTGAGTGCTCGAATTTCCATACTCCCAGCATGCACTTCTGCTGTCTGAGTCACAACAAATGAAAAAGTTTAGAATTTTGAAGTTTTTAATGGTTAATCTGGGGAATTATTACATGTCTGAACTCCATGTAGTGTGGGTGCATTCAGGTCAGTTCTGTGAGTCTCCTGAAGGAACTTGATTTGTTTTCACGCTAACCACGGACAGGAAGCTTTGTGAGGAACCTCGGCACTTATAGCGTCCCTTCAGGGCCATTTGCTTGTGCTTGCTACGGCAGCACATATACTAAAATTGGAACGATACAGAGAAGATTAGCATGGCCCCTGCGCAAGGATGACACGCAAAATCGTGAAGCGTTACCATATTGTTTTGCTGGTATTTTCTCATTTGTAAGTCGTTTTGGATAAAAGCGTATGCTAAATAAATAAATGTAATGTAATGTAAATGTCTTCAGTTGCAAATGAACGCTAAGTTTGAAGTTTGTTTGCTAACATCAGGTCATGTTGCTAAACATATGTGCCAAGTTTGGTGTTAATACATACAAGCGTTGGTGAGACATGCCCTCCTTTGCTGTTTGGGGACTCATCCATCACATTTGTTTGCAGTTCATTGACAAACCATCCTGCGTATCAAACATCTGAGAAACATCTTTTGTTAAGGTTGGTTCCACAGTGCTGTGACCCATATTTCGTGATGATTGAACAACAAAAGTTTTTCATTCAAATGAAAATGGCCAACTTCCAGTGTGGCAAATTATATATATATTTTTTTTTACATGAAGAACTCTCGTGCAGCTGCTAAGGAATCTAGCTAAAGAAGAATCACGCTTGGATGTTGAACGCTTTAAAAGTTGCGGGTAGTTTTACACATTTCTAGATTATAGCACCCCCTAAAGGCGAACTCAGACAAAATCTTTCGGACTGCCTTAGGTCGTGGAACTTTACTCACGTACTGACTTTGTTCTGAAGTCGTCATACTATTGTTGAGATATGCCCTCACTTCCTGTTTTTCAACTTTGCCGTCAAATTCAAACTTGGTTTTGACCTCAGTTGTTGGCTCCCATTTCCATTAAAGCTCTAGATGAATAAGGAAGGGGCGTGGTCAATCACGCCAACAAAGGACTATTTACATCACCACACAGAGAACCAACCAGAACGCAAGTGAGTGCTCGAATTTCCATACTCCCAGCATGCACTTCTGCTGTCTGTCACAACAAATGAAAAAGTTTAGAATTTTGAAGTTTTTAATGGTTAATCTGGGGAATTATTACATGTCTGAACTGCATGTAGTGTGGGTGCATTCAGGTCGGTTCTGTGAGTCTCCTGAAGGAACTTGATTTGTTTTCACGCTAACCACGGACAGGAAGCTTTGTGAGGAACCTCGGCACTTATAGCGTCCCTTCAGGGCCCTCTCCTTGTGCATGCCACGGCAGCACATATACTAAAATTGGAACGATACAGAGAAGATTAGCATGGCCCCTGCGCAAGGATGACACGCAAAATCGTGAAGCGTTACCATATTTTTTTGCTGGTATTTTCTCATTTGTAAGTCGTTTTGGATAAAAGCGTATGCTAAATGAATAAATGTAATGTAATGTAAATGTCTTCAGTCGCAAATGAATGCCAAGTTTGAAGTTTGTTTGCTAACATCAGGTCATGTTGCTAAACATATGTGCCAAGTTTGGTGCTAATACAAGCGTTGGTGAGACATGCCCTCCTTTGCTGTTTGGGGACTCATCCATCAAATTTGTTTGCAGTTCATTGACAAACCATCCTGCGTATCAAACATCTGAGAAACATCTTTTGTTAAGGTTGGTCCCACAGTGCTGTGACCCATATTTCGTGATGATTGAACAACAAAAGTTTTTCATTCAAATGAAAATGGCCAACTTCCAGTTTGGCAAAAGAGATTTTTTTTTTTTTTACATGAAGAACTCTCGTGCAGCTCCTGAGGAATCTAGCTAAAGAAGAATCACGCTTGGATGTTGAACGCTTTAAAAGTTGCGGGTAATTGTACACATTTCTAGATTATAGCACCCCCTAAAGGCGAACTCAGACAAAATCTTTCGGACTGCCTTAGGTCGTGGAACTTTACTCACCTACTGACTTTGTTCTGAAGTCGTCATACTATTGTTGAGACATGACCTCACTTCCTGTTTTTCAACTTTGTCGTCAAATTCAAACTTGGTTTTGACCTCAGTTGTTGGCTCCCATTTCCATTAAAGCTCTAGATGAATAAGGAAGGGGCGTGGTCGATCACGCCAACAAAGGACTATTTACATCACCACACAGAGAACCAACCAGAACGCAAGTGAGTGCTCGAATTTCCATACTCCCAGCATGCACTTCTGCTGTCTGAGACTCAAAAAATGAAAAAGTTTAGAATTTTGAAGTTTTTAATGGTTAATCTGGGGAATTATTACATGTCTGAACTCCATGTAGTGTGGGTGCATTCAGGTCAGTTCTGTGAGTCTCCTGAAGGAACTTGATTTGTTTTCACGCTAACCACGGACAGGAAGCTTTGTGAGGAACCTCGGCACTTATAGCGGCCCTTCAGGGCCATTTGCTTGTGCTTGCTACGGCAGCACATATACTAAAATTGGAACGATACAGAGAAGATTAGCATGGCCCCTGCGCAAAGATAACACGCAAAATCGTGAAGCGTTACCATATTTTTTTGCTTGTATTTTCTCATTTGTAAGTCGTTTTGGATAAAAGCGTATGTTAAATAAATAAATGTAATGTAATGTAAATGTCTTCAGTTGCAAATGAACGCTAAGTTTGAAGTTTGTTTGCTAACATCAGGTCATGTTGCTAAACATATGTGCCAAGTTTGGTGTTAATACATACAAGCGTTGGTGAGACATGCCCTCCTTTGCTGTTTGGGGACTCATCCATCACATTTGTTTGCAGTTCATTGACAAACCATCCTGCATATCAAACATCTGAGAAACATCTTTTGTTAAGGTTGGTTCCACAGTGCTGTGACCCATATTTCGTGATGATTGAACAACAAAAGTTTTTCATTCAAATGAAAATGGCCAACTTCCAGTGTGGCAAATTATATATATATATTTTTTTACATGAAGAACTCTCGTGCAGCTGCTAAGGAATCTAGCTAAAGAAGAATCACGCTTGGATGTTGAATGCTTCAAAAGTTGTGAGTAGTTTTACACATTTCTAGATTATAGCACCCCCTAAAGGCGAACTCAGACACAATCTTTCGGACTGCCTTAGGTCGTGGAACTTTACTCACGTACTGACTTTGTTCTGAAGTCGTCATACTATTGTTGAGAGATGCCCTCACTTCCTGTTTTTTAACTTTGTCATCAAATTCAAACTTGGTTTTGACCTCAGTTGTTGGCTCCCATTTCCATTAAAGCTCTAGTTAAATAAGGAAGGGGCGTGGTCAATCACGCCAACAAAGGACTATTTACATCACCACACAGAGAACCAACCAGAACGCAAGTGAGTGCTCGAATTTCCATACTCCCAGCATGCACTTCTGCTGTCTGAGTCACAACAAATGAAAAAGTTTAGAATTTTGAAGTTTTTAATAGTTAATCTGGGGAATTATTACATGTCTGAACTGCATGTAGTGTGGGTGCATTCAGGTCAGTTCTGTGAGTCTCCTGAAGGAACTTGATTTGTTTTCACGCTAACCACGGACAGGAAGCTTTGTGAGGAACCTCAGCACTTATAGCAGCCGGTCAGGGCCACTAACTTGTGCTTGCTACGGCAGCACATATACTAAAATTGGAACGATACAGAGAAGATTAGCATGGCCCCTGCGCAAGGATGACACGCAAAATCGTGAAGCGTTACCATATTTTTTTGCTTGTATTTTCTCATTTGTAAGTCGTTTTGGATAAAAGCGTATGCTAAATGAATAAATGTAATGTAATGTAAATGTCTTCAGTCGCAAATGAACGCTAAGTTTGAAGTTTGTTTGCTAACATCAGGTCATGTTGCTAAACATATGTGACAAGTTTGGTGCTAATACAAGCGTTGGTGAGACATGCCCTCCTTTGCTGTTTCTGGACTCATCCATCAAATTTGTTTGCAGTTCATTGACAAACCATCCTGCGTATCAAACATCTGAGAAACATCTTTTGTTAAGGTTGGTTCCACAGTGCTGTGACCCATATTTCGTGATGATTGAACAACAAAAGTTTTTCATTCAAATGAAAATGGCCAACTTCCAGTTTGGCAAATTCGATTTTTGTTTTTTTACATGAAAAACTCTCGTGCAGCTGCTAAGGAATCTAGCTAAAGAAGAATCACGCTTGGATGTTGAACGCTTTAAAAGTTGCGAGTAGTTTTACACATTTCTAGATTATAGCACCCCCTAAAGGCGAACTCAGACAAAATCTTTCGGACTGCCTTAGGTCGTGGAACTTTACTCACGTACTGACTTTGTTCTGAAGTCGTCATACTATTGTTGAGAGATGCCCTCACTTCCTGTTTTTCAACTTTGCCGTCAAATTCAAACTTGGTTTTGACCTCAGTTGTTGGCTCCCATTTACATTAAAGCTCTAGTTAAATAAGGAAGGGGCGTGGTCAATCACGCCAACAAAGGACTATTTACATCACCACACAGAGAACCAACCAGAACACAAGTGAGTGCTCGAATTTCCATACTCCCAGCATGCACTTCTGCTGTCTAAGTCACAACAAATGAAAAAGTTTAGAATTTTGAAGTTTTTAATGGTTAATCTGCGGAATTATTACATGTCTGAACTCCATGTAGTGTGGGTGCATTCAGGTCAGTTCTGTGAGTCTCCTGAAGGATCTTGATTTGTTTTCACGCTAACCACGGACAGGAAGCTTTGTGAGGAACCTCGGCACTTATAGCGGCCCTTCAGGGCCTTTTGCTTGTGCTTGCTACGGCAGCACATATACTAAAATTGGAACGATACAGAGAAGATTAGCATGGCCCCTGCGCAAGGATGACACGCAAAATCGTGAAGCGTTACCATATTTTTTTGCTGGTATTTTCTCATTTGTAAGTCGCTTACAGGTAAGCGGACTAAACTCGTCTAGAGTTGTTGTATTATAAACTATATATATGGTTAGTATAGGACTGCGGTTATAATGGAATACATACAAAATATCTCAAAATATTTTTTCAACTCTTGAATTGCTGTTTCACGCAGCTCTCATTATCATTTAAACCAGGAACAGGCTAAACTTATAGCAAACAACCAAAATGTTCAAAGTTTTTTACATAAACACAGGTTAAGTAAAAGAATCAGGACAGAAAAGCTCTCACAGCGATGTTTAAAGCAGCTCTGTGATTCCCTGATCCACAGCCCCGCTGCCATTTTGTGACATTTCCTAAATAACTCATAGAGAGAGTGTAAAATGAAACAATATGGAGCATGATTAGACCACCTTACACAATAATATTCATCCTCACAGACTTTTTAACAAACTTATTTACATTGTGGTGACAGCGACCTCTGGTGCTGAGAGTTGGTATGACTATCTCTCCTACAACAACCAAATAAATCGGTAATGTTCCACAGATTTTTAAGAGAGTGACTGAAAATGACGGAATCCTACGTCTGGAGCAGAACATTGTTTTTCAGGTCCAGGTATGACACACACACACACACACACACACAGACACACACAGACTGAGAAGACAGTGCAGTTTAGAAGTAAAATAATATTGAGTGAACATACAGTCTGTAGAGTGAATGAAGTGTTCAATAGCGCCCTCTGTAGGCGAATGAAGTATTCAATAGCGCCCTCTGTAGGCGAATGAAATGTTCAATAGCGCCCTCTGTAGGCGAATGAAATGTTCAATAGCCCCCTCTGTAGGCGAATGAAGTGTTCAATAGCGCCCTCTGTAGGTGAATGAAGTGATCAATAGCGCCCTCTGTAGGTGAATGAAGTGATCAATAGCGCCCTCTGTAGGTCTGTAGGTGAATGAAATATTCAATAGCGCCCTCTGTAGGTGAATGAAGTATTCAATAGCGCCCTCTGTAGGTGAATGAAGCGTTCAATAGTGCCCTCTGTAGGTGAATGAAGAGGTCAGTAGCTATCTCTGATGGGGAACAAAGCTGTTGGTGAATGTAGCATTTAACCTTAAAATTAAATAGAACAGCACTACTGGTTACTACATTAGACTAAGATATAGTTTATGATGCAGAATCTTTGAGTCACATCTCTATGTCGCATTATTATTTGCAAACCTTGCTTTCAGTGAATACACTATTGTAAATCAATCTACAACACGCAGTGCATAGCTCCTAATGCTTTACACACACATGCACAAGATTTACAGCTGACCCAGGGATAAATCACTACCCCTGCATGCTGCAGTGTCAGTCCAGCTCCTCTGCAGTGTTTCTGCACACTACTGCACACACTGCTGACTTTTCCAACATAAATGATATACAGATAACTTTTCATCCATGCATATCAATGTAACACGGCTGTATATTTACACAGCAGCTATAATAAAGAATATATAATATAATCAACTGTGGGTTTATAGTAATGAAGGATGTATGTGTGTGTTTGTCTACATCATTGTGGCGTGCATGCAGCATGTTCTCCTATATCAGGCTCTGTGTGTGTGTGTGTGTGTGTGTGTGTGTGTTGGTTTGTAGGACCTCTGCAATGCAGACGTCTATTTATAGCAGAATGTCTCTTAGTGTGTGCGTTTGGGGCGGGGGGGTGTAATACAAAAACAAAGGAAATTCATTCATTTCTTAACGGAAAGAAAACACACTTTTCCACAAGGAGACTCTATAAAATATTCACATCTTTATCAAATGGCTCTAGTTGCAAAGATGTTCTTAAAAACAACAACAACAACAAAACAATAATTCCATCATGCAAAGTTTGTAAAAGATCATAAAGACTCATATAATTCGAGTCCAAATCAGAGTTTGAGTCTATTGCGGAGTCACAATTAGACTCAGAGCCTGATTGGTGAGTTAGGATCAAAGGCAGAGTCTGTTTGCTACTTTAGAATCAGAGTCAGGATCAAATTCCATTGAGTATGAGTTTATTGAGTCAGAATCTGAATCAGCGTCTGATAGGTGTGTCAGAATCAAAGTCTATTTGCCGGGTCAGAATCGGAATCAGAGTCCGTTTGGCAAGTCACGATCGAAGCCTCAGTCTGTTTGCTGAGTCAGAATCAGAATCGGAGTCCGAGTCTGTTAGGCGAGAAAAAGTCCAATCAGAGAGTTAGAGTACAAAACAGAGTATACGTCTGTTTGCTGAGACCGATATAAGCGTCCATTTACTGATTCTGAATCAAAGTCCACTGACTGTGTTTGAATGAGCGTCTGACTTAGTTTGCTAAGTCCAAATCAATGTCTGAGTCCACTTGGGGACCTGTTTGCCCTGTCCGAATCAAATTCATAGTCTGAATAAGAGTCCAAGTCGGGATCCGAGTCTGTTTGCAATCGGACTCGTAAAGGTTCTGTGTAGAACCCTACAACAGTGTTTCCCTCGACCCTTAACGATCTAAGGAACCTTCGAGGAACCTGTTTTTCTGAGCGCGGATGAATAAATCTGTTGATTCTCTCTACTTTGTCTCAGGAGCGGCCTATTTAGGTAACGGCCCTTTATACACATCACAGCGGCAGTGAAAAGGATGAAGGTCCTCAACAACAATATGTTAAATATCGTAAGATTTTGTATCACTGATTATCAGCACATGCCTACTGTACTAACACTTGTTCTTCAGGTTAAGTCACCATAACTCTCTACTCATCTTACACTTACGTTTTAATGCAGGAGGAGTCGGTCTTACATGCTTCACCATCCTCGATATAAATGATTGATATGGATGAATCACACACAATCTGACCAGAGCCACGGACCAAGAAGCTTGTTACAAACACACCAGGGATTGATCTATTTTTTTAAAATATAAAGTCGTTTATTATCATTATTATTTATTTCAGTCAATTCATTCATTCGGTGGAATCGTACTCCGTTTATTTTGTATTCAAGTGTTACTCTCTTGGTTTTGTTTTTTCTAAATCCAGAGCATTGTTTACGCGTCTCGACATGATGCGGCGGAACATGATGCAGTGTCCGCAGTTAACAGCCAGGCTAGTCATTAATCAGATTTCTTCATTAACACACTCACACACACACACACACACACACACACACACTCACACACTTTATTGCTTGAGGAAGTGTAAAACAGTGACTTAGCAAAATGAAACAACTAGTGTAGAAAGTGAACTGTTTCAAAGTTATAATCTGACAAAAACGTGTACATTTACAGTAAATATGCTATAAACCATCGCCTCTGTTTCAGAAAGTGGTTTGGTCTCGGGTTATTGTAATACACTACGCTACGAGCGTTGTACTACAGGTGTAAACTCATCACACAGACAGAATGAAGTTGGTTGATAAACAGCTTTATTTGGCTTCGAGAGAAACGAGCAGCTCTTACGTTCTCAGTGGAAGACTAAAAGCGCTTCTGATACAGTGCGAACGTGGAAATGCATTTCATTCACCATTAAGGCAATTTCAGTAATACTTCATCTCTCTATTTACACACACAACAAGCAAAACTGTTCCATTCTGTCTTCTAACAGCAAGCTCTAAAAGTTAGACCATGCAGATAAACTGAACCTCCTGTCGACTCAGACATTTAAAGCAGACGATGGAATGTGAAACGATACAGCAGCGTTCATGTGATATCAAGTGTGTTGTGCAAACTCTTCGATTTTATCTGGAAAAGTGTTAAGGCCACACCTCCTCCACTGGGACTGACAGGAACAAAGGCCACACCTCCGTTAATGTGAGTGACAAGAACAAAGGCCATGCTTCCTTCACTTAAGACAGACGGAAACAGAGGCCACACCCCCTATTCTTGGACTGACATGTACAGAGGCCACACCTCCTTCCATGGGACTGACAGTAATAAAGGCCACACCTCCTTCGTGGCTGTAAGTGTTTTGTGACGCTACCACTGGGGTTTTGTGAGTGCTCGTCAGCTGTGTGTGTGTGTGTGTGTGTGTGTGTGTTTACACAGTGGAGTAATAGACCTCATCTACCGGCTGTAGCTAGGAGACTGCCTCTCTGTCTGTCTGTCATGTGCAGAGAGGTCGACCCGTCAAAACCAAACGCGGTGTCTTAAAAACACGTCAGGGACAAAACAAGCTTTCAGCAGGTGTTTTTTTATAAACACGGCTTCCACGCGCTTGAGTGATGACGTGGCGATGTTCTTACGTTTGATCATTTTTCTGCTTTGTTCTGGAACAGCTGATCTGGAGGAAGATTTATTACAAATGAACGGGTCAACAGGAGGCGTTTTAACAAGCATACATGATCTATCATGAACATCTTGCTTTAGTTTTTTAAATTTCGTAAGGCTAATGTAGCTACTTAAACATACAGCTTCAACATAAACTTCACCGTGTATATGAACGCTAGAATGTTCTGAGGCAGCCATCTTGGAAAACTGGAATCTTTTTCACCTCAGCGTAATTTGGGACAATTTCGTATAAGAGAACGTGGTTGTGGTTATATTAGTGACAGTTTAGGCCACGCCCACATCCTCAGAAATGTAGCTGAAAATTGAAACAATTTAAAAATGATACCTGTGGGGTCAAACTGGGCATACTGGGTTGTGGACTTGAAAGGTAACAGACATGCTACGTCCGATTTCTACATTTCTAGTATTTTCTACTCCATCTTTCCAGACCAACCAGAAAAGTTAAAGAAATCGGCTTAAGTGAAGCTTTTCGAAATTATATTTCTGTATTAATGAGATATTATGTAGGCAATTACATTATTGACATGTAGTTTGGTTGAAAAATGTATGCTAGCTAATGTTATCTGGGGGGATATTTGTTGAAATTTGTTTTATTTCTTGGAATAAATAAGACAAATTAGATTAGATTCGATTCGATTCGATTCGAACACTATTATCCTTACAGCTGATATTAAGTTACCAAGTTTAGGGCTGCTACATAACTATTAATGTTACTTCTAGCTAGACATAAATTACCTCGCGATTTCTCTGTAACATTATCAGCGTGTAATTTAGCTGACAAAAAGAATGCTAGCTTGACTTTTTGTAAAGACAAATTAGCATTTTCGTATGAAATTTGCGGAGATTGATTAAATTACGTTACGTTTATATACTTACAGCCAACAGTAAATTACCGAAGTTACCTAAATGTGGGCCGCTACGTAACTACCTCTGTTATTCCTGTTTTGTTTGTAAGAAAATTTTAAAGATTAAATTCTAACCTACTTACGTATATTTACAGCAAACATTAAGCTACCTAATTCCGGGCAGCCCCATCACTATTAAGGTTACGTCTAGCTAGTTAAAAATGACCTCGCGATTTCACTGAAACGTTATCTCTGAAACTGGAACGTTTGACGTGTTTGTGTTTTGTCACTCATGATTTCGGAAAGCACGCAGATACGAGTTTGAGTGCTCGTGTTTTTGTCAGTAGGCGATCTGGTCGAGAAAAAGCGCTGCCTGAAGCTTCTTTTGTGACGTGACGTGCACACTGTTACTATAGCAACTCAGATGTCTACATCCCAGTAACGTAATTATTTTTACCCACACGTTCACCGCAGGGAATACCGCAGGGAATACCGGGTCAACAACCTCAGCAACCTCAACCTCACTGGGTTAAAACAGCCGATGGTGGGTTCGTCTGTGTCGGACCCAGCACGTGGTTTCTAACCCGCATGTCATAAACTGTCACTACATTAAGGCTCTTACTGAACATTCAGTGGTCAGTGCTTGAAGTACATACAGCTACTGTGGAGATCTGTGTGGTCACCACTTCCTAAATGGATGATGAAGAGGAAGATGATGGTGTATTGAATGAGATTAGAGTCCAGATCTGAGGGCGGACGGCTGGAGAGGGCGTGTCTTTACTTGCTCTTGTCTCCTTTACTGCTTTCGGTTTTCTCTGCCTTGCTCTCGGCCTTAGCCTCATCCCCTTTGTCTTCGCTCTTCTTCTCTTTCTCTTTCTCCATCACCTTGTCCTTCTTCTTCTCTTCTACCTGCTCCTTCATCTCCTTCTTCTCTTCTTCCTGCTCCTTCTTCTCTTTCTTCTCTACCTCCACCACCTCCTCTTCCTCAACCTGGTCTCCTTCCGCTCCTTCTTCTCTTTCATCTCCACCTTCTTCTTCTTCATCCTCTCCTCCCTTCTCCTCCTCCTCCTCCTCTTCATCTCCTCCTTCCTCCTCAGCTGCTTCTTCTTCTTCTTCTTCTTCTCCTCCTTCTTCTTCTTCTTCTTCTTCTACTTCCTCCTCTTCCTTCTCCTCCGCTTCCTTCTCGTCCTCTTCCTCCTCACTCTCAGGTTTGGCCACGTCCCTCCTGTAGGCACCCAGGGTGTAAGCGCGTCCCACCGAATAGGAAACAGCAGAGTAGGCGGGATGGACTGTGGTCACGCCCACACTGCCCAGACGGGTCTCTTCGCCTTCCAGCAACTTCCTGTAAGCATACAAAGCAAAAAGTTTGGAATCAGATGCTGATTTGCATGCTATTTGCACCCGGTTGCCATGGGATTAAATTTAACCGTAATCTCAGCGATTCCGATAACAACCATTTGGTGTTACGCTAGCCAACTAGCTATGTTTAATACATTTGAATTTATGGTGCTATTAGCTATCGTACTCCAGTGCCAGCCCAAGACTGTAAGGGTAGCTATAGCGTATTTAAATCTTATACTAATATAAACTAGCTAGATTTACATTTTAATATAACGTTTTATTAAAAACGGACCATGTGGTAACGTTAAAATGGAACTCGTGTATTTGTGATACGGTTCAAAAAGAGTCACGCCAACAAACACTGTTGCTAGGCAACAACTAGCTACTGACTGAGGTAAACAATTTAGCTAGCTAGCATAAAGCTGTTAATTCTGTTATACAGACAATGTGAAGGCAACGTGATACTGAAACTGAGACAGAACCATCGGTATTATCATTAACATTCACCTGAGAAAATGAACTAAGGTGTGTGTCTCACCTGTAGGCGGCGATCTCGATGTCCAACGCCATCTTGACGTTCAGCAGGTCCTGATACTCGCGCAGGTGATGAGACATTTCTCCTTTAGTGCTGCGCAGAGCGTCTTCTAGCTGAGCGATCGTCTCCTGTCCAAGCCACACAACACACTCCCAGATGTTACAGCTCAGACAATTATATCAGTACAAGTAATATTCTAAAAATAATAACAGAATAAAATAATATACATAATATTTAACATATTCTATATGCTATATATACTAAAGAGTGCCCGAATCCACTGTTTATTTTATACTATGTGGATGCTTTTTAAATAAAATATTTATTCATTTATTCATTTGTGAATGCATTTGCATTTTTTCTGTCAATCTTATCACGTAACAAACAACCTAAAAGTTTCCTTTTTGTTTTTCAATCATGTTGATTTAAGTCTCAAGCTGAGCAAAATTTTATGTATGTAAATTCAAAATCTACCGTATTTTTTTAAATATATTAAGCACTTTAATATTTCCTTTATAAATTTTAAGCATCCTATATATTGTCAAATTTTTTTATTCAAACTTTTTTATTGATATTTTTTTTATTTATATTTAACTTATTTTATTCAAGTATAAATCCATATTAATAAGTTAAATATATGATTTATTTAATTAATTATATTAAATTAATAAAATAGTTTAAAGAGTATATAAGTTGCCCTGTCCTGTCCTGTACTCTATAATGATTAAAAACTAAATTTAAGCTAAATTGGATTTTATTTTTCCTGCACGTGTGTTCGTCCGTCACCTGCATCTCTCCGAGCTCGGTGCTGTGGCGGTCCTCCATCTCGGCCAGCTGCCGCTCGAGTGCGTCGTTGTGATTGCGTAGGGCGTCGATCTCCAGCGTACGCGCCTGAACCTGGCGTCGGCATGCGCTCAGCTCATCCCTGGTGTGTTTGATGGCGTCGGTGTCGCGTGATGTCGCCTGGGTCACGCTGGCGAACTTGGAGCGGTACCAGTCCTCCGCCTGCTGCTGGTTCCGCGAGGACAGAACCTCGTACTGCGCCCGGATGTCCTTCAGAGCCACGGTGAGATCCGGTTTACTCACGTCCATCTCCACAGATATCTGAAATTTAAACAAATTTTTAAAAAGCTGTATTTATTAAAGGAGCAGTGAGCAATGAGTAAAGCGCCCTCTACTGCTAACAATACCTCCTCTTTGTCTCCACCCAAATTAACTCCACCCACTCTGTTAAAACTCCACTCTCCATTGCATTGACTTTTAAGCTGCTTTGTCCGGAGTTGGGGGGTGGAGCTAATTTCTGCTAATAATACTTTTGTGATGTGATGTTTCCACAAAAAAAATCACTTTTAAAAAACACTTTAACCTTCATAAGGGTTCTAAATGCCCCCGGTTCTACATACATACTCATACATACCTTACATACGCTGTCCCTTTACTAGTGTTGCAGTGCCTGAATTTGCATATCAGTACATGATTGGCTCGTATATTTTATGGTGTAACAACACTTCCATGTCGTGTGACTCAGTCCTAACTCCAGTGAGATTTCCAGCTCCTCCTCTTTATTAAAAAGAATGCAGTAAAAAATAAATAAATAAATAAAACAGGTTTTATACATTACAGTGACTTTCATGTAATAACGTTAACTCCTGAAAGTTATGTTTGGAGTTAAATTTCCAACCTACAATTTAGAGTTTTTAAATAAAACTTCTGTATAATACTGATTTGGGGGCGTGGCTTCTCATGAACACAGTCTGCGATGTCACTAAATAAGTTCACGTCTTGAATGAATCATATCCCACATGCAAATTAATAGAGGATGAAAAAGTGGTACCTGAGGATTTCTAGCCACTGAAGCTGGGAACTAGCTAGCTAACATAGCTAATATTAGCGATGAACCACTTGTGGCTGCTAAGCTGACATTATATATATGTATATGTATATATTACAGTTTTGGAATAAGAATTCACTGAAAATAAAAACAACATAAATCAAGACACTTACAAATGTTCATTTGTTGTCCAGCTAGATAATGTATCTAATATTAAAGTCATTCATCTATTTGGGATTAAAATGCAGCCTTTATGTAAACTTCTGTTTACAACGCATTTTTGGGCGTGGCTGAACATGAGCTACGATTGTGATGTCACTACATAAGTTCACGTCTTGAACCAATCATATCCGATGTGCGAGTTAATAGAGAATGAGAAAATGGTACCTGAAGACTTCTAGCCACCGAAGCTGGGAATCTGTGTGCTAAAGTAGCTAATATTAGCAATGAAAGAATCGTGGTTGCTAAGGTGACGTTGTTGGGGTTTTTTTTTTACACTTTTGGATGCCGTATAATAAGTCACACAGAAATAACAATGTAAATAAAAAAATAATGTAAAACTTACATTTGTACACAAACGTGAGCTAGTTTACTAGCAATTTGCTGTCCACCTAGCTAATCTAGCTAATATCAGTGACATTTTCTACTTATATAGTCATGTATACTGATAGTTTTTAATGGAGGTAAATGTGTATAAATGTTTCTAGACCATTTAGCTGTTTCCAAAGCATGTATTAAACGTAATAACAATTTATTGTGATACATTTGGCGATGTGCTTGGCTCACGATACACTTATCGATGTGTAATTGACCTTAAAGTGTAAAAATGATTGAAGTCTCTTATAGAATAGTCTTGTACCTGGGTTAAGGATGTACTTACTAACATTATTAAGCGTAAATATTGTACATCAGAAACTGTGTGTAGTGTGTTTATAGGCCTGTTTGCTGACGTTAGTTTATCGTGTAGCCATGTGTGTGTGTGTGTGTGTGTGTGTGTGTGTGTGTGTATGGGGGGGGGTTCTAGAGTGGACGTGAGCTGCAGTGTTGGTGCTGAGAGCTGAGACGTGCACTACAGAGTGCTGATTCAGGACCACACGCCCCACACGAGAGATGATGCTGCCAATGAGCTTCGACACACTGCAAAATCCGCAGTGCTGAATCACTGACTGCTGAATTAACACCTCACACTGCTCTGTCATTAACACTGATACTGCTTACAGACCTGCAGCCTTAAAATACATCTTTAGGTGTTCATTTAGTGTCCCAGTAATGTCATTTACCTGTAAGTATTACTTCAGCACTGCAGTGTCAAAGAACAAATATTATAGTGGTGCTTTAGTCATTATATTAAACATCATTCTTCTTCTTCTTATTATTATTATTAATAATATTAGTAGTAGTAGTAGTAGTAGTACTTATTCATACCAGTATTAGCATTATTACAAGTTATTAATATTAAAAGTAAATAAGATGGTTACTGAAAAAAAGTTTTTAAAAAATTATTCTAATGTTTTAAACATAATTTATATTAGTATTACTATTACAGGTTATTAATATTAAAAGTAAGTGATGCAAAGGTTATTTTTTGACTATGAATGTGAACAAAGTTATAAAATTATTATTGTTATACAAAAAGAAGACAAATTCAAAAAGGTTTAACAAATGACCTCCTGCTTCGTCTTCTTCCTCTGATTATTATTATTATTATTATTATTATTATTATTGCTAGTTGTTAATATTAAAAGTAAATTTCACACAAAAAATCCACTATGAAAGTGAAAAACGTCGAACAATTATTATTATTATTATTATTGTTGTTGTTGTTACGTTTATTTATTTTTATTTGCATTATTATCAGCACCTGAGAGGCTTGCAGTGAAGCCTGCAGCTCGCGCACTTCTTCATCGTGCACTTTCCGCGCGAAGTCGATCTCGTGCAGCAGCGACTCCACCCTCTTCTGGAGCTCGATCTGGTGCAGCGCTCCGTCCTCCGCCTCCTTGCGGCAGCGCTGCAGCTCTCTCTCGGCCTCGTCGCGCAGGCGGCTCTCCTCGTGCAGCTTCTCCTGGGCGCGCGCGAGCGCCTCGCCGAGGTGCGCGTTCTCGAGCTGCGCGCGGCTCCGGTCGCGCTCCAGCTGGTCGGCGCGCTCGCGTAGCTCGCGCAGCTCGTGCTCGTAGAGGTCGCGCAGGCGCGCGGGCTCGGAGCCCAGGCTGCGGCGCAGCGACTCGGCCTCGGCCTCGAGCGCGCGGTTGTGCTGCTCGAGCTCGCGCACGCGCTCGATGAAGGCAGCGAAGCGGTCGTTGAGACCCTGCAGCTGCTCCTTCTCGTTGGTGCGCACGATCTTCAGCTCGGTGGCCGACGCCGCCGTGTGCGCGAGATCCGCCGCGTCCGGCGCCGAGGAGGACAAACCGGCGTGCACGCGGCCCCGGTAACCGCCTCCGTAAACCCGGTAACCCGACGAGGACCGGAGCGGGGGAGCGGACACCCGAGAGGAGTCCCCGAAGAACTTCCGGTAGGAGCTCGTGGAGTAAACGTCGCTATGGAAACTCATGATGCGGAGGAGAAAAAAAACACGGAGAGAAACACAGAGGAAGAGAGAGAATGAAGAGGAGAGAGAGCGCGTGCTTTATATACACACAGAGAGAAGGAGGGGAGGGGGGGAGAGAAATAGGATGAGAGAGAAGAAAGGATCATAGAATCAGGGATGTGTGTGTGTGTGTGTGTGTGTGTGTGTGTGTGTGAGAGAGAGAGAGAGAGAGAATTGATTGATGAGAGAAAAGGAAAAAGGTTGATAGAAAGAATGAGTGAACGAGCATGAGGAAAGGAGAGAGAAAGGACGGAGAGGGAAAATGATGAGAGGATGAAAGAGAAAACTGATGAGAGAGAGAATTAGAGGAAGAGGATGAGAGAAAGAAAGAACATAGCAGAAAAAGATGAGAAAGAAGTATGACAGAGAGAAATGATGAGAGGAGGAACGAGCCCTTCATCAGACGGGTTCATCTTAAACCTTCCCTGAGTGCTGTTCGGTTCCACAGAGAACCTTTATGGGTTCTTCAGGAGAACAAACAGAGGAACGCTTTAGTTCTAGATAGTTCTTTGTGTTTTTTTGTGTGTGTGTGTGTGTGTGTGTGTGTGTGTGTGTGTGTGTGTGTGTGTGTGTGTGTGTGTGTGTGTGTGCACCTCTCCGCCGCAGTGGCTGACTATGGAATGAGATGACGAGGTTTTCGTATCCTCGACCCTGTATCTGTTCCAGTCTAGGCTAATTATCGATCTCTCTCTCACACACACACACACACACACACACACACACAGACACACACAAAAGAGTGAGCAGTAAATTTATGGCTCCATAAATCATCTTTTGAGTCAGGATTATTAAAAAGACCTTAGAACCTGTGTGTGTGTGTGTGTGTGTGTGTGTGTGTGTGTACGCGTGCGGGGACACACACACACACACTAATGCTGTTGCATCACCTAGTCAGCACTTTTTACAAACGCCTGAGACAAGACATTTAAGCTCCGCCTGGCAGGGATGGCTCAATATCCTGAATCAGGCCATTCTGAGAGACAGAAAGCGTGTGTGTGTGTGTGTGTGTGTGTGTGTGTGTGTGTGTGTGTGAGACAGAAAGCAAGGAAAGGAACACTTTGCAAGAAGCAGGTTCAAACAAAAAAAAAAACCCCAAAGATGGCTGAAAGTCTGTTGAACACCCTGCTGGGATTATTATTAGTGTCAGATTATGTGTAATGTAACACCATAGAAACCTCTGTGAGTGAGCTGTTACTATAGAAACCATAAAGTATTAGAATGAGTGCATTAATATAACTGTATCGTCATGTTAAATATGTAATATGTGTGTGTGTGTGTGTGTGTGTGTGTGTGTGTGTGTGTGTGTGTGTGCGTGTGTACACAGCGCCTTCCACTAATATTGACACCCTTGGTAAATATGAGCAAAGAAGGCTGTGAAAATGGTCTTTATTATTTAACCTTTTGATTTTTTGTTAAAAAAAAAAAACTCTGTCATGGATATCAAACAATTTCAAGCACAACACAGGTTTATTTTAAAAATCTTTGTTAAATATAGGTGTGCAACAATTATTGGCACCCCAATGAATGCATATGAGAGAAATATATTTGAAGTTTATTCCCATTGATATTTTAAATTTTTTCAGTACACCTGGGTGAGTAGGAACAGGAAATTGTTCAACCATGACTTCCTGTTTCACAGGGGTATAAATATGAGGTAACACACAGGCCAAATTCCCTTAGTCATTCATAACGATGGGTAAGAGCGAGGAATATATCTGTGATGTGTAGCAAAAGGTTGTTGAGCTTCACACAATGGGAAGTGTCTATAAGAAAATAACACAAGCATTGAAAATGCCCATTTCACCATCAGGGCAATAATGAAGAAGTTCCAGTCCACTGGAAATGTTATGAATCGACCTGGAATTGGACGTGAGTCTGTATCGTCTCAACGCACTGTGAAGAGGACGGTTCGAGTGGATAAAACATCTCCAAGGATCACAGCTGGAGAACTGCAGAAGTTAGTCGTGTCTTGGGGTCAGAAAGTCTCCAGAACTACAATCTGAAGTCACCGAAATCACCACAAGCTGTTTGGAAGGGTTTCAGGAGAAAAGCCTCTACTCTCATCCAAAAACACACTCGAGCGTCTTCAGTGTGCCGACACTACTGGAACTGCAAATGGGATCGGGTTCTACGGTCAGATGAAACCAGAATAGAGCTTTTTGGTAATAAACACAGAGGTGGTTTTGGAGCACACAGAGAGGTAGCCGTATGGAAAAGTACCTCATGTCCACGCTTAAATATGGAGGAGGATCTTTAATGTTTTTGGGGATGTTTTTCTGCCAGAGGACCTGGACATTTTGTTAGGATACATGGCATCATGGACTCGATCAAATATCAACAGATATTAAATGAAAACCTGACTGCCTCTGCCAGAAAGCTTCAAATGGGCCGTGGTCGGATCTTCCAGCAGGACGATGATCCAAAACATCATCAAAATCAACACAGAAATGTTTTACTGACCACAAAATCAAGGTCCTGCCCTGACCATCCCAGTCCCCTGACCTGAACCCCATAGAACACCTGTGGGGTGAACTGAAGAGGAGAGTCCACCAGCGTGGACCTGAAATGTGAAGGATCTGGAGAGATTCTGTATAGAGGAACGCTCTCAGATCCCTCGCCATGTATTCTCCAACCTCATCAGCGTTATAGGAGAAGACTCAGAGCTGTCATCTTGGCGAAGGGAGCTAGCGCAAAGTACTGACTAAAATAATTGTTGCACACCTACATTTTACAAAGATCTTTTTTTTTATAAACCTGCATTGTGTTTGTAATTGTTTGATATCCATGACAGTAGACAATTTTTCACAGCCTTCTTTGCTCATATTTACCAAGGGTGCCAATATTAGTGGAGGGCACTGTACACACCGATCAGCCATAACATTAAAACCTCATTCCTAATATTGTGTACGTCCTCCTCTCCTTGTGCTACCAAAACAGCTGTGACCCGTCGAGGCATGGACTCCACAGGACCTCTGAAGGTGTGCTGTGGTATCTGGCACCGAGACGGTAGCATCTGGATCGGCCCTTTAAGTGCTGTAAGTTGTGAGGTCGGACCTCCGTGGATCGGACTTGTTTGTCCAGAACATCCTACAGAAGCTCGATGGGATTGAGATCTGGGGAATTCGGAGGCCGAGTCAACACCTTGAACTCTTCGTCACGTTCCTGTACAGTTTTTGCAGTGTGTCAGGGGGCATCATCCTGCTGAAAGACACCACTGGGCACCGTTAGGGAACACCGTAACTATGAAGGCGTGTACTCGGTCTGCAGTAATGTTCAGGTAGGTGTGACGTGTCAAAAGTAACACCACATGAATGCCAGGACCCGAGGTTTCCCAGCAGAACATCGCCCAGACCATCACACTTCCTCCTCCGGCCCGTCTTCTTCCCATAGTGCATCCTGGTGCCGTCTCTCCCCCAGGTAAATGATGCACACACGCACACCCACACACACACCTACACACACACCCGGCCTCCACATGACGTAAAAGAAAACCCGATTCATCAGACCAGGCCGCCTTCTTCCATTGCTCCATGGTCCAGTTCTGGTGCCATCACAATTTGGACCTTGTCAAAGTTAGATAGATAGATAGATACTATATATAGACAGGTGGACAGATCAGATGAGATAGATACTGTATATTAACAGATAGATAGATAGATAGATAGATAGATAGATAGATAGATAGATAGATAGATACTATAACATATTAAAACGAGTGCATTAATATAAACCTGCACAGCTGTCAGAGCTGCTGTTATAGATTTTTTTGTTGTTGTTATAACTAATCTTTTTTATTATTATTATTATTTCTTGCTTCTGGAAATATTTTAAGTTTGAAAAAGATCTTTTGTAACGTTTCAAGATGGTACGAAGAAATCCTTCCATCTAGGAAATCAGCCACTAGGGGGCAGGATTTGACCAAAAAAAATCCAGATCTTTATTTATTTATTTATTTATTTATTTATTTATTTTCCCATAATCAACACCAGAGGGTGTATGAAGGTGTATAAATACTAACACACACATTTACTTCTTTAAGCTAGTATAAAAGTCGGATCATAAAAAAAACCCCAAAAATTAACATAAAAAATGCATATAATCAAATATTTTTAAGGTGAGCGAGTGATTTTGGACATGCAGGTTGTTGTGTGATGCTAAGCAGACTTTTAGTAAGGCTTTAGACATTAAACATGTCCTGGTTGATGTCAGCAATTCCTTATTTAATGCTAATTAATGAAGTCATTACACATCATGAAAAGTTGCATCAACTAGCTATAACCAGCTAACTTTATTTAGACTTTAATCAGACTATGTACTGCGTGTAGTCTAATTATCATAAAATAGTAATAGTAATTAATCATAAATGTATTTTTCTCTAAATAAAATGTGTGTACTGACTGTAGGCCACAGAGCGCGTCTATGAGCTCAGATGCGGAAGTTGCTTTTATATTATTACAGATTTTGTTTGCTAACATGCGCTAACCTGACAGAATTAGCTACCATGTGTGGTTAGCTAAGATAACTAACCAACAGGCTAACTGTAATCAAATCTGAGAGGATTTTCAAGCGAGTGACACTGAAGTTTAGATGTTTATAATCTTTACTGCGCATCCTATTCAGCTCGCCGACATATCACGAGATTTCTGAAAGGACTTTAAAGTCATATTTATAAACGCTAATTTTTTTATAGATTTTGTTTTATATCCGTGACCTTCACAGCTAAAACCAGCTAACATATAATATTCCAATATAAAAATGTATGACCATTTACGATTGATCATTTATAAATGCTAATCATTTTCATTTCTAACACTAGTGTATGCTGAATAAACAAATCACTTTCTAAGTCATTTATCAGTTATGCTAGTCAGTTTTCTACCAGCGGCTAATCACACAGATTTTTAAGTTAAAAATTGATTTTCGTAATCTTCACTTTATAGTCATATTTATAAATAGTAATAATTTACACTCCTAGCTTTATCATAAAGTTTAAGATATAATAATGGATGTTTATCGTTTTCGGAGTTAATCCTAGCCAGCTAGCTTACATAAGCTAACTATATCAAATTTCGGAGTGCATTTTAAAGTTTTTAATATACAGTATGTTCATAATCTTCCCTGCTAACACTGTCATGGGCTAAAGACAAATTTTTTGAGTGGATTTTTAATTCCAATTTATAAATGCTTATAAGTTGTAGTCGTAATGATAGTTAGCCTAACTAGCATTATGACTAAAACTTATGCTAGCTAAACAAAATTTTAAAACTGAACTCAAAACACACACACACACGCACACACACACACACACACACACACACACACACACACACACACGGTAACGTGCTGTCTATGGCGTGACCTTTTGCCTTTGAGATACTGGTCCACATAAACCTCTAATAATATTCCTGTCAACACACACACATTGCTAGAAGAGGGCGGACATCCATGACTCAGAAAACCACGATTAAGTACAGGAAGGCCACTAAACCAGGCCAAAGTTATTATTATTATCACACACACACACACACACACACACACACACACACACACACACACACACACACACCTAGTGGCCTCTCCCAGGCCGGTCCTACACAGGTGAGGTCGAGAACAGAAACTCATCACAGCAAATTAAGTCCTTATTAATTTGACTGTTACGTTGTTAAGCAGTCGATTTGGGACGGAGCCGACGTGGATCTTCACAAGGCTGTTACACAGAACTCCTAAATGAGTAGTTGTTTCTATTAACGATTAATGATAACTAGCTAGGTAGATATCGATGCTAACGTTACTGGTATCTAGCTACCGATAGCTAAGTAACGTGTAGCTAATTAATGATAGCCGAGTTACCAGTAGCATGTTTGCAAACGTATGATGAAATGTTAACTGCTATATAGCTAACGTCAAGCAAATAAAACGAATCACATATTTTATAGGAGGTTACTATGGTAACACACATTATTTTTTAAAAATGTGCTAGAATCATCCTGTTCGGAATGTATTCGCAAATTCTTAATTTTGTTCAAACATCTTGTATATGAGCATATTGTTAAGATAGTACATTGAAGGTAATGATGATGATGTTTGTGTGTTTGTCTTCATGAGTGTTTTGCCTACGTTACACATCCAACCCCCCTCTCTCCCTCTCCCCCCATCTGCTTGTCTGTGGCCCCGTGCTGGAGTCTCCATCTTGTTTCCTGTCAGGCGGAGAGGGATGGAGGCAGGGAGCCCCGAGTTCACCATCTGATGGACAGCTTGAGTTTGGCCATATGTCTATGTCACACTTTATACCTGCTGCTATTTACAGCTCTTGATTCAATCCCTTCTGTAATTAATACATCAGCGTTAAACAAAAATTATTTGTGAAAAATTCCAGACGTTTCTCCTGTTCTTCACACACACACACACACACATACACACAAACACACACACATGTACACACACACCCCAGTTGTTATTTCACTGTGCTAATGTTTAAAATCAGCCGGGAAATTAGTCCTCGGTTCCCTTTTCCCAGTAACGTCTCAGCTCCTGTTCACACACGAGTCTTCCAGATTTGATCAGGAATTTCAGTGCGTCTCTTTTTCATCCAATGCAGTCTTTTTGGGATTTCGGCTTTCACACTTCGACTCGTCACTGTTAAATTCCGACCGTGAAAAGTGTGTGTCTGGAAGTGCCTCACGTTACTGTAACGAACCCCGCGGGGGTTCCAGGGAAGAGAGTGAATCATTCCTCTGATTATGCTTTACATTTATATGAAACTAATATTTCAGGTTTAGTAACCTGTCAACAAAAAGGTGCATGTGAGTAATGGTGAAGAAGCACCAACCAATATTACTCCAATATTACACCAGCCAGTAGGTGTGCGTGCGTGCGTGTGTGTGTGTGTTTGCACAGTAGGTAGGGGTGTGTGTGTGTTTTTCTTTCGAACTAATTGTCTTCTGCTTAGTTCATAATCCACACGAGTATCTGTATGTGTGTGTTTCCAGCCTGACCTGATTTGTGTTCATTGCATGTTACAGGTCTTACCTGATTAGTGTATGCTAGTTAGTGTGTGTGTGTGTGTGTGTGTGTGTGTGTGTGTGTGTGTGTGTGTGTGTGTGTGTGTGTGTGTTTGATGAAGGCCAGAGAGGTGAAGGTCTTGGTCGCAGGATAAGCTGCTGGATTTGATTAATCTGACAGACAAGGAACAGAGAGGTCAAACAGACTCTGACCTACACACACACACACACACACACACACACACACACAGTATGTTCACAGCCACACACCTGCACCTCATCCCGAAATTCTGGCTAAGAACCAAACCTAAAACAGGTCTTTCTCGTCTGTCCTTATTCAAGTCGCTCTCACTGATTTCGGCCGAACGACTCTCCTCAATCTCTGCACGCGACTCGGATCGTGTCCCGAACGCTAAAAATACTTGTCTGTTATTTTCTTTAGGTGTTAGAGTGTTAAAATCATGAGAATACAGTTGCCAGGCAACAGGGAAATACAGGCACAGAGCACAAGATAGCTGACAACTCAGGGTAACAACTCAGTTAGCTAGTACAAAGCTACAGGCAATAATGCTTGCATAGAAGCAATGTTAACGTGACTCAGTGACTCAGCATTCACCTCGGATGTTTGGTAAATTAGGAAGAGTAAAAGTACACCGTGATCACACTGAGCAACAACTGCTAAGCAAGATCCTAAAACATTTTATAGATTGAAAGGTCAAAAAAAAAAAAACTGTCTGGCTTGTTAAAATTCATTCACATTATTTGACTAGAAATGAGGCTAACAATTACACAAACTACTACATAGGCATTAAGTCTTTTATAGAAACCAAGAAAAGTCAACATGAGACTGAAAACGGGACTAAAACCTAAACATTTACCTCAGATGTGTTGGTAAAATACCGAGAAAAGACTCGGCGTGACTAAAATTACACTGTAATTATACTTAGCGTCGACCACGAAGCAAACTCCAGAGGGTTCTTAAATTCCATAGAATGAAACATCAACACTGTCACACGGTTTTACACACTTTCTGGCGTGTTAAATTAAAACACAAAAAGCCCTATTGATGATATTTGACTGAAAATTAGGCTAACGATTTAGCAATTTAAGTCATTTATAGAAACAAAGAAAAGGCAGTGAGACCGTGTAAATGAGACTGAAACATCAACATTTACCTCAGATGTGCTGCTAAAAAACTAAGGAATGACTAAATATGGATAAAATTACACTGTAATTATACTTAGCATTGACCGCTAAGCAAACTCCTATATATTCTGAAGATCCTCAATATGAAAGATCGACACTGTCACAACTCATGAGCTCAGAGCTTGGCGTGTTAAAACGGACACTGAAAGACCTTTTGCTATTATTTGACTGGAAATAATGGCTAGCGATTTAGCATGCTAGTACATAGCCATTAAATTCTTTGTAGAAACAAAGACAAGGCAGAGAGACCGCGGAAATGAGACTGAAACATCAACATTTACCTCAGATGTGCTGCTAAAATACTAAGAAAAGACTAAATATGACTAAAATTAGACTGGATTGTTGCTAACTGAACTTCCACGACACTGAAACACCGGCACTGCATCAAACTCGAGAACTCAACGGTGGCAGAAAACCTCAACTTTAATCTCAAAATCGTAAATACGAAAGCACCAGAGAGAGATGTTCAGTTTGTTCAAGCTTTTAAATAAACACAATGAACACGACGCCATTTAAATGCAGTATTAGAATGTCGGCCATTTTAAAAACGGTGTCAAACACTGAAGCACGTCAAATTAGTTGAAACCAGATCTAACAGATCTGTTTGTTTTCTCTCAGGCGTGCTATTATCATGTCTATTACCCATAATGCAGTGTAGACACATTGCTACGTCAGTTTTAAGCACAGATATCCGTATTTGAAATCGAGAGAGCTGACGACGTCAATTCATAGTGACCTGTGCACCATAATGGCCGCCATAAAATGCCGTTTCTTCCTTTAAATAGTCGCTGGCGTTAGCTAATGCACATCTTGTCTTGAATCGCTATGTTAGCTAACCAGTTTGATCTGTCTTGCTAAATTAGCCTACTCATTCGATGAAGTTCAGTTACATAATCCAAGCTATATGATCAATTAATTTAACTGAATTTGTACAATATTTCGCGGTAGCGCTTGAGCACAATTTTTAGCTAATGACGTCACTGACTAGCTCGTTCGTATTTAAGTACATATGCTGACCCACGATGACTCACACGCTGTATATGGACTGAGACGATCAAGCTATCATGTGGTGAAATGAAACGAATTAGCGACATTATTAGTCGACGTCATTCCGGCGGATACGCTAGCAGGCTTTTAGCTAGCGAATGAACAGCGAGAAGCGCTCTTTTTCTAGCGTCTCTTCTTTCTGACTCACTGTTTAAAATGATACTCGTGTTCCCTTTCAGCGATCACAGACACTCGTGACCCATTCTGCACATTTGCATTCATTTACATTTTTATGTTTTTATTCAAATCCGTTCCTTCAACCCACGACCTTGAAACATCAAACCCCGCTGAATCGCTAACAGATTTATTAAATGTAGATCATGAGGTTTGCTAACCTCCTGGACTGAACGAGGGTGGAACCGCTTCGCTTTGGAAATGTAACATTCATCTCGCACAGGCTGCTGATTAGCCAGCTAGCTGTTAGCAAGTTACTGAAGAAAAAAAAAAAAATGAAGGCTAAAACGATGTTACGGAGAATTTTCTCACAGACCGTCGCTTGATATTAAGAGCTGCAGGAAGATGTTTTTCTAGCTAGCTAGAACTGGAACTAGCATTTGATACGTGCAGTCTGCCAAAAGAAAAAAGTAATGGCACACACGGGTAATACATTCTGCGCATTTAAATACATTTACAGGTTTAGTTTTTTTTTTTCAAGGACTTTATTCAAATTGGTTTCTTCAGACCATGAAACACTGACACAGCCCAGCTAAAGACAAACAAAAACATACAACATATTAGCAGTAAAGAAATGATCACTGTAGGTACCTCTCTGACTGATATATTTGTTACTGAAAACAGGCTATTTTTTTTTTTTTTTTTTAATTAGCATGAAATATTTTACTACTCGTGGCATTTCCCCCCATTTTCATTGCCATCATTTGACCCTTTATAAAGAATCACTGTCTGAAAATGTTAGCATTATATTATATTCATCAAGTCTATCAAGCAATCGCAGGAAATTGTTTAGCGCGGTCTATTGCAGCGATGTTTGTTGGGAAACGAGACGTCTTAGCTGCACTCGTTTTCCACGGGCGTGACTCGGAAAGGGCTTTGACTGAATGCGATCGATGTGACGTTGTGATGACGTCACACCACGCGTCTCGGCCCGAGCGTGCGGTCATTTTTAAAAAATAATGCAAGCTCCCCCTCAAGAATATCGTGGAGTTTCCTTGATTCCGCGTTAATCCTGGAGGGAACGCTTTGAGCCGCGGATCATGACGCCAATCACGACAAAGGCAGAAAATTCTAAAGCGAGACCGAGCTCGTCTCGGAGTGTGTTTAACGTCATTTTACAGTTCGATTTGGAAACCTGACGGACCCAAAAGCTACGAAAGCTCTGACGTACCGTCTCGTGACGATGAAAATATTGTTTTAAATCCTCCAGATGTACGTACAGGAGACACTCCAGCAAACGTGTGAGCAATGCCGCTCATCCTAAATTATTCCGTTTATTAGATCGTCACCACCTCTTACCACAGCTCCGCGTCCTCTTATTTCTTTCACTGGTTTCCAGACAGGGAAGGCCTCTTCATTTCGAAGAGCAACGACAATTGAAAATAGACTTGCGAAAGTCCTACATGGTAGTAAGATGGGGTCATGTGAGGTTTTTCGTAACGTTCTGCACATTTTTTATTGGCCTTCAGGAAGTTCCCTCAAACCTGTCGTGCAGCTACACCTCTGTACAGATGGAGGTGAAAAGGTGAGATCAGCAAAGGGCTAAGTGCGTCTCGGCATGACAGTTTCAGGATAACGATCAGCCCTTTCCGTCACTTGCCTTTGTAAATAGGTCGTACAGTTCTCGCCATCCTTCCTCTCATCAGCTTATTGATTGCTAATAGAGGGCATCTCCTTTCACCATTAAGGGTTACACACCGCTTTACAAACCCATCCACCTCTCCATCTCCTCCTCTTTCTCTCCCTCGCATCCCTCGCTCCTCTCATCCGCTTACCGCCAGTGTGCTGTGATTAAGCCTCGCCGTCTGTCCCGCTCCAGATTGCAGCGGCGAGCCTGGTGGAGCGTGCCATCTTCTCCAGCAGGAGATCAAAGAGAAGAAGAGCTCGTCATCCGACCAGCTCTCAGATCTAAACGTCTGGGACCGTATATACCGAAACATCCAAACGGTTTAGTAACCATGGCAACTACAGTTTGGATCCTATTTAGGACAAAATCTATGGAAGGAATAAAACGCCGTTATAGGACAAATAACAACGACAAAGTGGTGCAATGAAGCGGAGTTACTGTTACCCTCGACGCATTTCTCTAACACACCAGTAAATAGATGCTTCTCTAAAGAGCGTGAGAGTAAAAGGTTCTTTGTGCAACTTAGAAGGCTTCTCCTGTGGCTGAAAACCCATTTTTTGGTTCTAATTGGAAGAAATTTTTTTAAGAGTGTTGAAGGAGATTCTCTTATATCATGTGATCTCATATTATGAACTGCTATCAAATACCAACGATGAATGTATTCACTTAATTACCTCTTCTGATAAGCTGATCAGCTGCCATCCTTTATTATAGCGGACACATGTATTCTCTATACCTTGAAAAGACGTATTTTTGTAGTATGACTGTGTGCCGTGTGCTTTGTCTGAATCTGTCTAGCACCGGCACAAGTAGAGACACGCCCATGCACGGCTGCTTATCTATGTGTATAAATACTCCTGTTCTGCACGAATAAACCGGACGTCTCTGTGAACAGCATGCGTCAGTATGTTCATTTAGACTCTCCAGGCCTGAATACTCTGTCAATCACACTTTCTCGCTCATGGCACAGAACTAAGAGTTAAAAGGCTGACGGAGGACTGAAGGACATAATCTGAGATTCCTAATCTCTAACAAGTGTGAAGATGTTGGAAAACTGAGTTACAGCTTTACCTCTGACCGTTACAAAGCACTGACACTGGAGACTCCTTCCATACAGGTTAAACAAACATCTCCTTGCAGAAAACTTGTGAACGAGCGGTTACTATAGAAACGATAACGTATTCGAACGAGCGCATTAATGAAAACCTGTGCAGGCTTGGGGAGTAACGGAATACACGTAACGGCGTTACGTAATCAGGATACAAAGGACTGGTAGCTGGAATCCGTCATACAGTTACATCAAAAAAACAAAGTGATCAGATTACTGGTACATTTTGTAAAAAAAAAAATGGGAATACTACCAGGATTAATTTATTTTTTCATTTAAAACCAAAGAAATGAATGTATGGACGGAGGTCTAGTGTATAGTTCTGGTTCTCTCTCGCCAGTCGTGGCTCACGTGAGCAACCATCTGGTGCACACGGCAATAAATTTTGCACAAAGTTAATTTGTTTGTTCGCTTTTGTTAGGGGGGCCGCACGCCCTCTATTTCCCCGGACATGTCCTCTTTTTCAGACCTTAAAAAAAGCGTGTAAATTTGAGTAAACGTGTGGGATTTCAGCTTTAGTTTCATTATGATGTGTTTATGGTCTAAAACTGCATCATGTGTGCACGTGTTTGCATTGCGTTAACCCCTCTCCGTAAGTCCCGCCTTCTCGCACACCGATTGGCCGATTATAAAAAGGCTCCCAGCAAACATCGGCCGAATTCCCGCCTCTCGACCGTCAGCCTGCGCTCAGCGAACACGCCAAGGCGTTGTGTTCGGCGTCAAACGGTCGCCCGACAATAGCAGCGAATACCAGCCGTCCTGAGTCGACACAACGCCCATGACCATATAAGGTCATTTTTCATTTCATGTTTTCACATTGCTCCGTGTTACATCGTCATTCAAACGTGTAAATGATGGCAGGAGGTTCACTCGTGGCATCTGATATTTTATTTTATTCCACGGACATTCAAAAGAACCTAGGAAAAAACGTAGGCAGAGTGTATTACACTTTTCCAGTGTATTAAAGTCTGCATTCGCAGTAACGGATTTCCGATTAAACGCAACTCAAATATCTGCTGTTCAAGCTACGTATAACGGAGACCCCCTAGCTGGGAGTTGCTAGGTAACTGATTGTTTCCGAGCATTCGATGCGGTTAAAAAAAAAAAGATAAATGAATATTTCAGGAATTCGGAAAAAAATCCTCAATACGAGTTTTCTCGAACAGAGCCCCCGATTTACATTTGAGTGTAAAATTCCGTTATTAAAAGGAGACCCAAAAGAACCGACCATCCAAACAGAACCACAAGTAAAATCCGTGGTGTTTTGTTGAATTTTTTATTTCAGATGTTACTAGCAAAGAGTAACAAACTCAATACATGTACATATCGTTGCTGATGTTTTGATTCTCCATTCGTTTTTTGACCACAGGTGAGTAGGCAACATCCAAACAGCCCGCGTTTTCTATTTTGTTGTCGTTTCAAACAAAGGAACGGCATAAAAACGTCCCGTTTTGACATTCGATTGAACGCAAAAATCGAACAAAAACAGACATGTAGCTGTCCTAGAGGCAGTAGCTTTTTTATTGATTCATTTTTAAAGTGTGTGTCTGGTTAGTAGAAGAACACACCTGAGGACACAGTCACGATCAGTGGGAATGGACTTTGCGATGGGTTTGCTTTCCAAAAAAGAAACACACACACACACACACACACACAAAAAAAAAACCAGATCGTACATACATCGTTTTTTTTTTTTTTTTTTCTTTTTCCGAAATGTCCGTACGTCGTTAAGGCTTCAGCCATTTTGGTATTAAAGAGTTCACGACACCCCGTACGTGTACACATCGAAAAGGAGTGCAAACATCCATCACGACTCCTGGACGATAGCTGCAGGGTTGAAGGTGGCACAGGATTTCAAACTGGACGGGGGAGATAAAAGAAGAAAGGGAAAAAAAAAAAAAGAGGATGGAGGGCGGGGTTTGTTCTCGAGCAAAACCACGAGTGTGTGTCAGCACCCGGGACGCGCTCGAGCCGCGCAGGGCGTTTGTGCAAATGCTGTGCATTTCAGCTAATGATTATGATTCGCGAATCTGCACAGATGGGTGTAAAAACCTGCGTTACTCAAACGCGCCCTTTTTTATATTTATTTATTTTTATATAAAGTCTTTCACAGAATGTTCCAGAGTGATATATATATATATATATATATATTTCCTCTCTGCGCTGGTGTTGAAGGAGGGCAGAGAGACGAAACGCTCACACGAATCTTCACGAATAAAGTACAACAAAAGGACAAAGGAGTCATCAAAAGGCAGGGTGGATTTAAGTGTGTGTGTGTGTGTGTGTGTGTGTGTGTGTGTGTGTGTGTGTGTGTGTGTGGAACCACTATTATTACACCAGTTCTTAGACACGTTGTGAAGGAAATGGACTTTACTCATAAACTAACAAAAACAAGACAAAAGCATATCTGTATAAACAGCTTCGAAGAACCCGACACCGCAGGAACCACAACGGGACCCTCGTCCCGAAACCCTTTCTCTCCGTCTGTAGACAGTGACCCCCCCACACGCAAACACACACGTGAGCAAGAACACAAACCCCTTCCCAGTCTGACCGTCACGCCTCGTACCGGCGCTACGTCGCAATCGCGCCGCGCTTATTTACTTATTTATTTATTTTTCGGGGTGGGGGGAGGGGGGGGGGGCTGATTTTCAAAGTGATTACAAAAAATTCCACATATTAAACCATCCTACATACATTTTTTTTTTTTTTTTTTTTGGTAAAAGTTTGTTTGTTTTATCTGTCAAAAAATTTCATTTGGTGCGTTTCCTTCAGGCAGCTAAGGTTTTCCGTGGTTTGTGTCTCGTCTTTCAGCTGCGCTAATAAAAAATAAATAAAATCTACATCTACATTCGGACGACGGCCGAGCTTCACGCTCGTCACGTACGTGCGATTCGTTTCCGTGTCACGCGACGTGCTTTTTCCCTGACTACCATCACTACGACTTCTACACTTTCCCTTTACTCACGTTTCTTCCATTTTATTACAATTTTACACACATTTCTCTCTCTCTATATATATATATAATTTTTTTTTTAATATATTTCAAAGATAAATTTTTCATAAAAGCAAAACGAAATGAAAGAATTGAACACGTCGAACAGCACAAGGTCAGATCAGGATGTACACAGATATATCCTAAATACAACAGAGCTCTAAATGTCCGTATACGTACGCTGGAGATAATCTGTGCAAATAAAACGACACGTTTAGATTAAAAAAAAATAATAATAATAATAATAAAAATAAAACCCTCTGGGATAACTGAAACCGCTAAGGAAACTACGACTTTAAATAGACTCTTCTCTCTTTTTTTTGTTTGTTTGTTTGTTTTATAAACTTATACATTTCATCTGTGACATATATTTGGATTAAATAAATACTTTGTGATGTGTAGATGTATAGATCGATATATTTCTGTAAACTATATACATAAAACAACACGGCGTTGAAAAGATAAACAGTTCCGGAGTCTCGGCGGAGAAGGACGGCGGGCGGGCGGGTGTGCGATCACGGTCACACTCGCACGAGAGAGAGCGCGCGCGCACACACTCGTGCACCCTGTTAAAACCAAAGCTCTTTTTTTGTCGCCTTCCCATAATTCCAAGCACTTTATTATTATTATTATTATTATTATTATTATGATTATAATGCTGCCTGACTTCCTGTTTGGTAGTGGAATGTGCTTACTTCCTTATTTACTCTTTTTTTTTTTTTGGGCGGGGGGCGGGGCTGGAACAAAACACATGCACAAATAAAAAAAAACAAAAACAAACAACAATCCCACAAAACACATCCGCACCACTGTCCTTAGCCCAGAGAGGAAGAGATGGAACGACCCGAATTCAACTGTCAGTCCCGCGACAATCTCATGCTGCGATGCGATACGTTCCTCACGTCGACAGTTTACAGTTTTCGTGTATTAAAAAAAAAAAAAAAAGAAAAAAAAAAAAAAAAAAAAAGAGAGAAATAAAAGAAATATCAAGGTTCCACGTCATCAGCAGCAGCGGACCGAAACATCCCGACGTCGTCTCCTCGCGAAGTCTTTGCTCGACGCTACTTACATTCGGATCTTAATACCCGACCGCGTCCGCCCCGATCCCGAGCTCCTCGACCGGACGAGTGAGCGCGGAGATCCCAGATCGGATATTAGCCAGGTTTGGTTGGTTGAGAGAGAAAACAAAAAAGTCTCGCTGTACTCCTCCAGCAGCAGCAGTCGAGCGATAGTGTCACGCCGTTGCTAGGTAACCGTCCCACAGCTCGGATGCGGTTGGTGGTGATGGTCGGTGGTTGTAGAGGGGGTTGGACGCCGGAACAGTGCAGGATTTAAGACTAGCTTAAAGACTACACCTGGATACTGGAACTAGAGTAGCTGCGATCCCTCTGGAGAGCGGAGGGGCGAGAAGTCGATCACGATGACGACGATGACATGGTACACCTTCCTTAATGTTGTTGCTGCTGTAAATTTTTTGTGACCTGAAAAAAAAAAAATAAAAAATACGGGGGGTGGAAAAAAAATAATAATAAAAAAATTAAAAATAAAAAATAAACATTCCTGCTGTGTGATCTTTGGTAAAAGCCGACCTTCTGGCGCTGATCTCAGGGGGGGTTGGGGGTGTACAAGACAAAACAAAATCATACGTCGCTCATGGATCTGCGGCAAAGGGGGCCGGCTCACACCGAGAGGCTGCTTATAAGTGCAAAATTCCATGCTGTGATAGGTCAGGTGACCTAGCCCTGTTTCTGGAACGTCCTGATCTGATTGGTGAACTGATGGAAGGCGGAGGAGGGTCGGCGTAGGCAGTGGGTGTGGTAATGAGAAACGTTCTCTGGTACGACAAGATAAGAACGGCGTGCTTTTCGTCGGAGGACGAGACGAGGAGGAGAGGACGGAAGCGAGGTAGGGAGGATCTGATCGGACGACGAGACGAGACCTCACGTCCACTGCGGCTGATTGGACGGTGAAGGCGCGGGTATGTGAGGGCTGCGTCGTTTTCCTCGTTCTCGGCGTTCGTTCTTCGTCTTTTGGTCTGGATCGTACGTACGAGGCGTCACGGAGCGAGAGAACACGCGAGCGCTCTCGTTCCGCGACGTTTCGTACGTCGGATCGTGCAGTTCGCGTCGTCGCGCTCCGGCGCTGGAGATCCATCGATAGAGCGAGTGAGTGAGCGAGCGAGTGAGTAGTGGAGGTGGTGGAGACGGAGGTCGGGTGGGAGTGGGTGTGCTCTTATAGACTTAGAGTTTTCTCCTGAGTGTTGGCGAGGCGGCGCAGGCTGACGTGGCTGGAGTAGCCCTCGTCGCTGCAGCTGCTCCTCAGGCTGCCTCGCTCGTCCGAGTCGCTCACGCTGCTGGTGCTCCACTCCAGATCGCCCATCAGGTAGTCCGTACCCTCCACGTCCACGTCCACGTCCAACTCTTCTGTACCGCAAACACACACACACACACACAGAAGCTCAGAACAAAAGATCACATCACGATTATCGACGGCATTTCACATCCGCTGCTTCCAGTCAGTTTGTAATTATTAAAAAAAACAAAAAAAACAAAGTGTCCCGTGACATAATATCGATCTTACGATACGGCCCAGTCCGTAGCCACGCTCGAGGGACGCGGCTACGCAACGCGTCGAGATGACGATGTTCTGTGGGGAATCCCGATGATCGACGCTAATCCCGGTTCATGCTTCTAGTGCGCACTTGACCACTTCGGTTGGTCGAATCCTCTCGAGAGTTCATTCCCGAAATCTACAAATCGGCTCTAGTGACGTCCGCTAGACGTCCGCGAGTATTTTAAGTTAGTTTACGCTAAAATACACTCTGTCCGCTTTCCCAGGAGGAAGACGGACGCTGAAGGTACCAGAGATACCCGTGGCGCACCGGTGACAAGCGACGCTACGCTTTAGTCCCCTCGTGGAAAAGATAACGTACTAGAACGAGCGCTTTGATATAAACCTATCAGCGCCACTGTTATAAGAAATGAATCAACGTGTGTGTGTGTGTGTGTGTGTGTGCGTACCTTGGTCAGAGTCGGATTTGTCTGAAGAGAAGGTGGACCCCGTGCTGTCCATGCGCGTGCGCTCCACTCCCAGCTGCTCCAGCCGCCTGTGCAGGTGCCTCCGCTCCCGCTGCAGCTGATCTATTGCGTGCTGTGCCTTCCTCTCGCTCTCCTCCAACCTCTATACACACACACACACACACACACACACACACACACACACACACGTTGATTCATTTCTTATAACAGTGGCGCTGATAGGTTTATATCAAAGCGCTCGTTCTAGTACGTTATCTTTTCTACGTTTCTATAGCAACAGCACGTTCACAGAGACTTGTACGGCGGACGCTCCACATAAACGTTTATTTAACGTTTACCGAAGGAGTCTCCAGTGTCAGCGTTTCGTAATGGTCAGAGGTAACGGTAACGTTCCCATATCTCAAGGAGTTTATGTTTTTTTCCTTTTCTTTTTTTTTTCCTCGCTAACGTGACAGACTGCGTTTTTATCTTCAACTCCTGGGATCCTGGCTGTTTATAGCTGCTATAACGCAATCAGAACTCGTTTCATGGAGGTTCCACGACTTTAAACTTAACTATAAATTAGAAACCGTTAGAAGGTGCTGTACTTAAAAAAAAAAAAAAAAAAAAAAAAAAAAAAAAAATTAAATAAATGAATAATCGTTAGTGTCGGCAAATTGCTGTGGCGTGAGAGGAATAAAAATAAATAAATAAATAAATAAAAATAAAAGACCCGCGAGAGATGTTAACTCAAAATTGCGAGAAAAAAGTCAAAATTAGGAGATTCACACTTGCAAGGAATAAAGTGGCAGTTCTGAGATATAGAGTCGCGAGGACGTTTAAACCGTTTTTACCTCCGTGGCAGAAATGGCCTTGCGCGGTAATATCCGCTCTGAACCAGCTGTGTGTGGCGTTTGTGCTCGGACAGTCGACGGGCTCGGATGGGGATTGAGAAATATCGCCTGGCTCCGTCGTGACTCCATCTTTACCCCCAGAGTCCCTCGGCAGGCCAGGTTGGAGTTGTGTTAACGCTCCAGAGACACAGGGGACGGGTAACTAAGGGCCGGGGGAGCTCCGAGGCGCAAACACGACGTCCTTATCCCGGCCGAATGACAAGAAAGTGAGAGTGTATTATTATTATTATTATTTTTATTATGTGCTGTTTACACCTTGTCTTCCGTCTGTATCTATAACTCCCTTATATTCCCGCACATCTTGTGCTCTAATTCACATAAAACTTCAAAAAGAAACTTTTTAAAGCCGGCTCGTGTGAAAGCTCGTTGCCAGCTTCCTGAGCGCTCGCACATTTGAGAGATCGCGGTGGCAGCCGGCTGCAGGATAAACAAGTAATTAAGTATATGACTGAAAAATAAATAAATTAAGCCTTTTTAATGAGCGCTTGGCTCGGTGTACATGACATATCCTTCTTTCTTGGTTGTTTAGAGATCGTCTGCAGTCACAGTGAAAAACACACACACACACACACACACACACACACACACACACACACACTCACAAACACACCTTGATGTGATCCTTGGCCTTCATTAGTAGGCTGAGTGTGGTGTGCCGGTTGGAGTCTGGTCCCAGAGGCACGAGGGACTTCAAGCGTTCCAAACATAGCCGTAAATGCGCCCGCCTGGGAGAGGAGAGAGAGAGAGAGAGAGAGAGAGAGAGAGATAAAGAGAGAGAGAGAGAGAGAGAAATGATCGTATTTCAAGTACACACCCATGATGAACACCTGTTCCTGGTTGTGTAAAACATGGCCTCGGGGACCGCGGGGTGGTTAGAAGGGGGCGTGGCCTGCTAATCGTTCTAATCGGACTTTCTCGTTCCCTTGTTATCCCCGAAATCCGCTTTTTACTCCCTCAGGAAGGTTTGAGACCTGACGCATCATCTCTCCAAACTCCGACATTACAGCGTTCACCAGGATTCCCTAAATCCCTGCGCTGATCTGAGATCACATGACCTTTCAATGAGCAGCATGTGAGAGCAGTGTGTGGGATTAGCCCTGTGTGCGTGTGGTCTGTACGTTACTTTATACTGCTGTGTGTGTGTGTGTGTGTGTGTGTGTGTATATATATATATCTTTAAGATGACCTCGGTGTCTGGAAATCCGGTTTTGGAATATCTCGGATGAGGAGGATGTTGTTTCAGTAAACAGCGCTGTGTGTGTGTGTTGGCGGGGTGTGTATCTACTTCTTAAACAACGCCGTGGTCGTCTCGCTACCGACAATAAACAAACCCGAAAGAGACGTTTAAAGCGGATGATTCGACACGACAAAACACACGCTGGTAAGATAAAACCATACACGTATAACTAGACGCCGCTGGATCGTAGGTCAACGTCGCCGCCATATTGGTCAGGGCAGCAGTAATACGTTTCGGCTTACGTCGCGGTTTATATCGCGGACCGGATCACTGATGATCGAGATTTTTTCATCCGAACCCGACGTTCATCTCCAAACCGACTTTTATGACGAGCTCCTGCTTTCGGCTGAGCGACCGACGTACTGTGGATCTTACCGCAGTTAGTCGGCCAGTTAACTTCTCTCACTCTGAAGGGTTCCCGAAGAGAGGCGGTCGAGCGGGCGGTGAGAAGTGGCTGGAAGAAGGGAAGGTGTTTCCGCAGGGGAGTCAAACCCGAGGAATTTGACAGGATTAGCGCAGGACATAAACCACCTGTCTTCAGTTTCCCTGCTCATCTCCTAACAGCAGGTGTATCGATAGGCTGGAATAATCTAACGGCTCGTCATCAAATCGTGGCTAGTTGTTATTATTATTATTATTATTATTATTATTATTTACTTAAACACGCACTATTCAGATATTTTTCAGTATTTAAAAATGACCAGAATTCTGACCTGGAGCACAAGAAAAGCTAAAAGACTGAGGTTGAAGACAGAAGAATCCATTTCCACGATGAAAAAAACCCCGACTTTATCCGCGTTTCATGTATACCGAACGGTATTACGTTAGGGACGTCTCGGCGTTTATTCATCTGATCCGGATCTATGCTCGACGGGTGTGAGTTTTCACGATTCCTTACGACGACGGATCATTTCCCGAGTCTAACTACCGAGGGTGAAAGTAACCGGAGACAGACCGTCGAAACCTTTCGAGAAACGCAAACGTTATTGTGCTTTTCATCCAGGGAGACCGCACCTCCCCCGATTACTGGTGTTTGTCTATAGGGCGGTCTCGCCCGGGTCAATATGGCGGACGCGTTGACTTGTCGCGGCGACGGGCCGAAGCGGCGTCTATATGTTTATGTTTAAAAACGGAGACTATGTAAATCTGACAGTCACGGAGGACACGCCTCCTTTCACTAAATCTGACCTGCAGAGCCCACGCCTTCCTTTCACTAAACCTAAGACGGAGGCCACGCCTCCTCTTAGTAAATTTAACTCCGAGACCGTGGCCTGTGTGATCGTTTCAGGTAAAGGCTGCTTAAAACGTATGTTTTATTCCTGACGCACTGCGCACGCAGGGCCGGTGAAGGGTTAAACACGGCTATGACGGCTTTACCAGCTGCTGAGGGCGTGGCGTGTGTCCGCGCCCACGTGACCGCTTATGCAACCGCAAGGCACACACTCCTGTGACTGTACACACACACACACATATATACGGAGGCGTGGGTCACAACCTAGCCTGCCTGATTTTTAGCTATTGTGTGTGTGTGTGTGTGCGCGCGTGCGTGTGTGTGTGTGTGTGTGTGTGTGTGTGTGTACTTTCCAGCTCAGAAAAACATCAGTGTGTATTTTCGTGTGGGCGGCTCTTTGTGAGCCACAGCATTAAATACGGACAGAGACAGACAGACACAGAGAGAGAGAGAGAGAGAGAGAGAGAGAGAGAGAGAGAGAGAGAGAGAGAGAGAGAGAGAAGCGAGGGAAGACTACAAGACATGTAAAATGAGAGAAAAAGAATATTCATTGTGAATCGTTGACCACGCTGGACTGATTTACTGTGAATTACAGGAAATAAACAGGAAATCCGACAGAAATGATCCAAACGTTCCATACGAGAGAAATAAAGTCAGAGCTCTCTTTCAGATGGTTCACACACACACACACACACACACACACACACACACACTGTTATTAAATATAAACCTGTAATCTTTGGTGAACTGCGGTGGTGTAAGGGGAATAAAACACTTCGGTAATCAGAGACCGGGTGGTGTGATGAAGACGATCGGCTGTTGCCATGTGCCACGCTATAATTTTAGTATATTAGTGGTTTGTTTTGTTGTTGTTGTTTTTTTGTGCGATTTTTTTACGGTTGCCTTAAACGTGGGATTGTCTCCGAGACACGGTGTACGATTTTAAAACCCTCCGTTTTTATCGTCGTTTTTAATCCAGGACGGCGTCCTCAGCGCCGCACGCACGTCGATACCTCCTTCCAACGGGTCTACAACATCAGACGAACACCGACATCCGCTCACGTGACGGTCAAGATGTAACGTCAGGCGAAAAGGTCTGAGGATCGAGGTCTCGAAAGGACGCTCGGGGTCGTGGCACGTGGAATAAATAAGAGAGAGTCCCGTCTTCGTGCATAGCTCATCTTTGTCTGCTTCGTGTGCTCGTGTCAGAACACACCGTGATACAAACAGCAGCCCTGGCACGTGGCAAGTCTCCTGTTTACGAGAAGTCACATGTTTCGTGTTTGGTTTCGGTTCAGCAGCGAGTCATGAGACGGGTCACGTGTCAACGCTTCCAGCAATTTATCAGCTGGCAGAAAAACATGAAAAAAAAAAAAAAAAATCTTTTTTTTTTTGTTGAAAGTAAGAAATATGATCACAACCAAATTTTCAGCTCTTTACTACTTCCATCCCCCGCCCCCCTCCCCCCGTCCAATCCCCTCCACTGTTTAAATATATACATATATATAAACAGGACTCAACAAACAGGAGCAAACGGACAGCGATGTCGGTGTTAAACGTGCTGAAACGTTGTGTAATCAGGCGTATAATCGCATGTCGGAGCGGAAGGCTGAGTGAGATTACAGTTCCGTCCCTGTAATAAGCAAACGCATAAATTACTATAATGAAGCATCTGCTTCAGGTCTACACAATGAGCCGGAGCTGGTGTTCGTGCTACGCAGTTGACGCGTTCTTCACGTCTTCAGAACCGCGACGAGTGCTCTCGTATTACTGAATTACACACGCTGGAATCCGTCATTCTGTAACGCTGAACAGACTCTACGCCAATTATTGTAAAGTCACATCGGATTTATGTTGGGAACTAGGTTTACACTCAAAAACAACAACAACAAAAAAAACCCACTTGAAATAACTTGCTTGCATAAGTATTCACCCCCGACGGGTTAATATTTGGTAGGGTGACGTTTTGCTGCAATAACGGATTTTTCGCTCCCACGGACAGCCTTGGATTCAACTCCAGACCTTTTATCTGCTTAAATTTGTCAGGATATGACGAGGAAACTGCGCATTGGTCGATCGTCCGGATACTTTTGAGCCGGTGAAAACGGTTGTAAGTGCTATTTTCGTTGAAGCCCTTCAATTAAGGCGGGAAAGTCGTCGCTGCTTCGTTTCAAATCCACTGTGCTGGTGTACAGAGGCGAAACCACCAGAACTATCACTGTCCACATACTTATAGACCTATAGACCGTACACACACACACACACACACACACACACACACACACACGCACGTTTGTCATCAAATGTCAACTTAAATTCGTCAGCGATTGCAAATTACAGTTAATAAAATGACGACGCGTGATACTTTCTATCCGTTTATAGTTACATTTAATGCCATGGAACCAAGTTCTTCCATACGCTCTTCTCTCGTTTGAGGTTGATAAGGAGATTAAAAAAAAAAAAAAAAACTTCCTTAG
>NC_030437.2:19236296-19243796 GCF_001660625.3 Ictalurus punctatus | reverse complement strand
CGATTAATAGATTTGCAGCCTAATTATACGCTCACATGTACGTATAACCCGACGGAGGCTGGAAAGGTTTGTAGCGCAAAGTGATCAAACACGACAGAGCCGCACGACGTCCGGTGATGGAGTGCGATTCTCTTTCTGAACCGACTCGATAATTAATCACGGCGCAAAATGATAAGACCCGGTGTTCGATTCAGACGTGGCGTACTGATGACCTGAAGGGCTGCGAGTTTAAAACGGCAAAAGACAAAAACGTCTGCTGAATGGACAGATGTAAATAGAAACTGACGAGTAGATCAACTTACTATGAACGCGAGACGTTGAAGACGATAGGAGTCGCACCTTTGCTGTCTCAACACATTTATTAAAAAAAAAAACAACCCATAATTTTGACCTACTTACTGCTACGTACCACTCGGAGTCAATTCCGGACAAAACGCAGATCTTTCGATGTGAACGGTGAAGCGATGCGGCGTAGCCGAGGGACCCTGCGGTGTTGAATGACTGCAGGGGGAGGAGTATCCGGGCCCGTCTGAGACCCGAGACCCGACGGCGTTAAGGGTTTCCGCAGGACTTTCAGACGGCCTGCTCGCCCGTGCTCGCACTGCTGAGCTCGGCTAAAATGTATTATTCAACGCCGTCTGCAAGCCGAGCGGGATTTGTGTGTGTGTGTGTGTGTGTGTGTGTGTGTGTGTGTGTGTGTGCGTGCGTGCGAGAGAGAGAGAGAGACCCAGCTTAGCTTAAAGAACCACAAAACATTAAAGGTCGCCTCAAATGAGTACGAACTGGCGTGAGAACAGGAACGAAATGTTCTGCAGCGATAAACGGAGCTATAAATGGATAAAAACACAAAAACAGACAGAACCAGAATATGTAAAACGGTGACACAAATTTGAACAGGATTACTGAGAATTAACAGGTCATTTCAATAAATTTTAGATGAAAAAATTAAACCTAGATGTGTATAAAAAAAATAAATAAATAAATGTAAAAAAAAAATTCTTACTAGTACAAACCGAAAAAAACGTTTTAAGCTTCAAGGCCTCAGCACAAGTGTATTATGTGGCTGAGAAAATGCCGGAATGCTTGTTTCGGGTCTACACGTGCATCTTTCTATAGACACTCCCCAATGTCCTTTCGCTCCACCCCCATCTTGGGCTGCTCTGAAAAAAAAAAAAAACAAAAAAAAAAACCCATGGCTGAAAGCGGCACGCGCCCAGCGCAGCCAGATAATTACGCTGCGTGCAAATAACTCCTCCCTGATTAGATGAAACTAAACGACGAGAAATGTATGTGATAACACACGTTCTACTGATGCTGGGATCGAACAAAGATCATCACTCAACTAGAAAAAACAAAACAAACAAACAAACAAAAAAAAAAAAACACCCCATCAACTACATCTCGAGTGACGTCGAATCAAAATGGCGGCTCGCGGCATCAGCGGTAAACACGGCAGGACTTCTTACCTTTAACCGACATACAGACACGTTAAAATACACTCGGTTATCTGTGCAGGACGACTCTAGGAGCCGTCAAAGGTTCACTGGGCGGAGCTTTGTGCACATGGGGGGGTGGACCAAAAAAAAAAAAAAAAAAAGTAAAATAGTGCTCCTTTAACTGAGGGACGCAGATACCAGTGGGGTCAAGTGGGCGTACCTGTTCTTCTCCATCTCGTTATGCGTAGACCTGCAGAAAGAGAGAGAGAGAGAGAGAGAGAGAGAGAGAGAGAGAGAGAGGAGAGAGAGGGTATGGTTAAAATCACAGTGCCTGTGCATTACAATTACAAAAAGGCAATCCGGAAGTGTCCTAATGTGCTCACGACTGATTCGAAGTGTGCGGTGCGGAGGTGGATCGTGTTGAAGATGACGATGATGATGATGATGATGATGATGTGCGTGTGTGTGAGAGAGAGAAAAAAGAACGAGTATGCGAGTGTGTGGGAGAACAAAAAAAAAAAAGGTGCCAAACCAGCTACGTAGCACGAAAATCCTCGACACAATGCGTTACACGACGAGGAGATTACGGCTGAATGTGGAGATTTAAGTGGCTGTGTGGACGGGTCGAGACGCAGCGATGGATCTATTAGCGACGTCTTTGATTTCTGCTCGCTCTGAGCTGACTGAACGTTGAATGTTTCTTCCCCTTCGTTCAGCCTGACGGGTCTCGTTCTCAAAAGAGATGATTCGCAGAAACAGAAGCGGAAAGGTTCTCCTGATTTACATCCATGTGGTTTGGTCGCGGCGGCTACAGGAAATGATCAACTTTTATGTTCCAGCGTACAACGTATCTATGGCAACACGACTGAAAAAAAAACCACCGAAAAACATGCTTGTGGATCCTACGGTTTAAGATGAGCGTTTAGCGCTCACGTATCCTCCATCGTTTTCTAACAGGTTACGCTGTAACGTTCCCGCCTTTCAATTAAAGACTAGTGTAGCATAGCTAGCGGATAACTGGATTCTGATTGGTCAGAAGGTCTTGGTTAATTTTCTGCAACAGCAGCTCTGACAGTAATGCAGGTTTATATTAATGAGCTCGTTATCACTCTAATACGTTATCGTTTCTATAGCGACAGTTTGCTCACAGGTTTATTGTACGAAGAGGTTATATGTACCGTTTATGGAAGGAGTCTCCAGTGTCAGCGCTTTGTAACAGTCAGAGGTAAAGCTGCCAAGCTGCGGTGTCTCCGTCTGATTAACTCCGAGAGAAAGTGAGGGAAAGGATGTTTATGGATGCTATTACGTAAGTGAGACCTAACGGGGTTTTTTCACAGACGTACCACAACGTTAAGTGTAACTATGAACAGACAGAAAGTATGGCGTGTCATTTTTAATAAATAAAAACTGTAATCAACAGCAAATTGCTGTGGTTTGAGACGGGAACTCTGCTTCATCACAACATTTTAAAAATCATTTTCCTGTAACAGCACGACATGTTTTATCCCTTACAACAAAAAAAAGGATAGAGGTGCCACTTGTGTTGAGGAGGAGGAGTAGGAAGAGTAGTAGTAGTAGTCGGAGGAGGAGTAGTAGTAGTAGTAGTAGTAGTAGGAGGAGGAGGAGTAGTAGTAGTAGTAGTCGGAGGAGGAAGAGTAGTAGTAGTAGGAGGAGGAAGAGTAGGAGGAGGAGGAGGAAGAGTAGTAGTAGTAGTAGGAGGAGGAAGAGTAGTAGTAGTAGGAGGAGGAAGAGTAGTAGTAGGAGGAGGAGGAGGAAGAGTAGTAGTAGTAGTAGGAGGAGGAAGAGTAGTAGTAGGAGGAGGAGGAGGAAGAGTAGTAGTAGTAGGAGGAGGAAGAGTAGTAGTAGTAGTAGGAGGAAGAGTAGTAGTAGTAGTAGGAGGAAGAGTAGTAGTAGTAGGAGGAGGAGGAGGAGGAAGAGTAGTAGTAGGAGGAGGAGGAGGAGGAGGAAGAGTAGTAGGAGGAGGAGGAAGAGTAGTAGTAGTAGGAGGAGGAGGAGGAAGAGTAGTAGTAGGAGGAGGAGGAAGAGTAGTAGGAGGAGGAGGAAGAGTAGTAGTAGTAGGAGGAGGAGGAGGAAGAGTAGTAGTAGGAGGAGGAAGAGTAGTAGTAGTAGTAGGAGGAGGAAGAGTAGTAGTAGTAGGAGGAGGAAGAGTAGTAGTAGGAGTAGGAGGAGTAGTAGTAGTAGTAGGAGGAGGAAGAGTAGTAGTAGGAGAAGAAGGAGTAGTGGTAGTAGCAGTAGTAGGAGGAGGAGGAGTAGTAGGAGCAGGAGTAGTAGTAGTAGTAGTAGGAGTAGTAGGAAGAGGAGGAGTAGTAGTAGGAGTAGGAAGAGGAGTAGTAGTAGTAGGAGGAGGAGGAGGAGTAGTAGTAGGAGGAGGAGGAGTAGTAGGAGGAGTAGTAGTAGGAGGAGGAGGAGGAGTAGTAGAAGGAAGAGGAGTAGTAGTAGGAAGAGGAGGAGTAGTAGGAGGAGGAGGAGTAGTAGAAGGAGTAGGAAGAGGAGGAGTAGTAGGAGGAGGAGGAGTAGTAGAAGGAAGAGGAGTAGTAGGAGGAGGAGGAGTAGTAGTAGGAGTAGGAAGAGGAGTAGTAGTAGGAGGAGGAGGAGGAGTAGTAGAAGGAAGAGGAGTAGTAGTAGGAAGAGGAGGAGTAGTAGGAGGAGGAGGAGTAGTAGAAGGAAGAGGAGTAGTAGGAGGAGGAGGAGTAGTAGTAGGAGTAGGAAGAGGAGTAGTAGTAGTAGGAGGAGGAGGAGTAGTAGTAGGAGGAGGAGTAGTAGGAGGAGTAGTAGTAGGAGGAGGAGGAGTAGGAGGAGGAGTAGGAGGAGGAGGAGTAGTAGTAGGAGTAGTAGTAGTAGTAGGAGGAGGAGTAGTAGTAGGAGGAGTAGTAGTAGTAGGAAGAGGAGGAGTAGTAGTAGTAGGAGGAGTAGTAGTAGGAGGAGTAGTAGGAGGAGGAGTAGTAGGAGGAAGAGGAGGAGTAGTAGTAGGAGGAGGAGTAGTAGGAGGAGTAGTAGTAGGAGGAGTAGTAGGAGGAAGAGGAGGAGTAGTAGGAGGAGGAGTAGTAGGAGGAGTAGGAGGAGGAGGAGGAGTAGTAGTAGTAGTAATAGTAGTAGTAGTAGGAGGAAGAGGAGGAGTAGTAGTAGTAGGAGGAGGAGGAGTAGGAGGAGCAGTAGGAGGAGTAGGAGGAGGAGGAGGAGTAGTAGTAGTAGTAGTAGTAGTAGTAGGAGGAAGAGGAGTAGTAGTAGTAGTAGGAGGAGGAGCAGTAGGAGGAGTAGGAGGAGGAGTAGTAGTAGTAGTAGGAGGAGGAGCAGTAGGAGTATAAATGAGATGGATTATAATAAGTACAGTTAAAAGGAAGCCACAGTAAGCTTGCGGAGCTGCTGTTTATCCGTCGGAACCCAAGAACATAAAGAGGTGCACTCTGACCAATGAGAGGACACTTTACTCCTATGTGACTTTCATAAACACATTTCGTTACGCTTTTAAACGCTGCCTTGTGAGAGCGAACCGAGTCGTCACACTAACGATTCAAGTCCCCATTTCGAAACAAAGCACAGATCTACAGGTCTGAAAACGCCCGAATACTGTACTGCTTTCATTCGTTCGCTCCCTCCTCTAATAAAACCATCTCTCCTGCACACTGTAACCATGACGACAACGGCTTCTGCCTTCTGACTGAACCGGCTAATTAGTTAGCTCCTCTATCTCCATTTATTGACATTGAAAGCTAGATTTTCTCAGCGCTCCGTGTCCTCCGTGTCGATTTCTCTCGCTCTTCCGTCGATCCGCGACCCGATTGGCCGGAAGTTAAAGCTTTCTAGATTTTCCACAAAAAAAAAATGTCCATTTTTATCGGCGTATACATTACAGACAGGAAGTCCTCATTAGCTGATATAACTACAGATATTTTCTTTAAGCAGAGGATCACAGGATCAGAGCGTGACCTACTGATATCACGCTCTTCTGAAAGCGATGACGGGACGGGCCGCGAGACCAAAGTTATCTTTCCCGACGCGTTCTTTTTTCCGCTTTGAGATAACGTTACCGCAGCGACGGTGTTCCAGCCAGTCAGCGGAACGATACGGGTGGAAAACGCACGCGCTCAGATGTAAGAAGATAGTACACGCTTCCTTGTTACGCCTTAAGATTCGTCGCCGAGCGGTCTGAGGTCCATTTGCGTGATGCAAATATTTGAGCGCTCGGAAGACTGGAGCGTCGTCTACAGGTATTTACAGTTCATCTGAGGACGAGTTCTGTGTTTGATCATTTGCACATAGGCTAGGGCAAATATTGAAATTCTGTACCTGCCTGGCTTTTATATCGGTTTAGTCGAAGCAGGAACATCCACAGAAACATGGATTTAAATGTTCTGGGCAGGTTCCTGAGGCTGGTAAGACCTCTTGAGGAAATGTATTTCTTTTTGTATTTGTATTGTTTTTTTTTGTTTTTTAAACAGCAAGAACAGGACGTCGTGGTGCTTGTGGGCGGGGCTACGCTGAAGACAATCGGCTCTACTCGTCCTTCCGGCCCGAAGATCCGTCCGTTCTCAGCACGCGTCTCTGCCCGACATCTCAGTCTGGAAGAGGGGACACCACCTTTAGCTCGTCGTCCCTGCCCGCCCCTCGATCGACCACGACGGCACCGTGCGGTGCGGCTCGGCTCGACCACACTCCGACCGACCGGGACAGCCAGAACCCTTGGGGTGACTTTCGATGACCTCTTCACCTTTACAGACTTTACATTTGAACAACGGCACGGTCCTGTACGTCCATTTGGTACAACATGAAGAATATCAGACCCTATCTCACTGATCTTACAGTTACTAGTCCAGGCTCTAGTTATCTCAAAACTGGGACTACTGCAGCGCACTACTCCCGGGTCTCCCACCCAGCGCCGTCGAACCCCTTCAGATGATTCAATATAATACACAGCAGCAGCACGCCCTGTCTTCAACCGGCCCGAAAGTACACACGTCACACCCCTCTTCGTCTCCCTCCGCTGGCTTCCTGTACCCGCACGTATCAAATTCAAGACCTTGGTGCTCACGAACAAGACTTTGTCTGGAACAGCACCTCCGAGGTTTACGTTCCCTCAGTTGACAAACGACGCCTGGTACTGCCTACTCAGCGAGGCACGAGGTCCCTTCCCAGAGCCTTCAAACTGACCGTCCCACAGCGGTGGAACGAACTTCCAACTCAGTCCGGTCGCTATCTTCCAAAAAACGTCTAAAGACACGACTCTAGCTGCACTTACACCTCGACTCTGCGCACGATGCGTCTCGGTTAAAAAATCTTGTACGGTAGCACTACTTGTACTGTTCTCCGCTTGATGCATCACTCTGCTCGTATTTCCTCGTTTGTAAGTCGTCTTGCTGGATGAATAAATTTTAATGTAACTTGCAATGGCATTTCTAACATGCGACGGTCAAGGTCAATAAATGTCGTACAGTATGCTGTGTGTGTGTGTGTGTGCGCGCGTGTGTGTGTGTGTGTGTGTTTTACACTACAATTGTGGCATTAAAATGTTAACTAAGGGTTTTTTTTTTTTTAGTGAAAGAAGGCAGAAGGTGTGAATTCTCAGAAACAAGGAAAAATTTAACTCCGTCATTTCTGGTAACAAAAGAAAGTCTGAATTCTGGAAAATACGACAGCACCCATACTGTACTCTCTTCACACACACACACACACACCCACACACACACACACACACGCCAGGCAAATTTAGCAGTAGTAACCAGAAGCAATCACCGAGAGTGCTCTGACCTGGTGTCCATCAATCACTCTATACATTTTACTGTACTCCATACACACTCTCACACACAAACATGTTTTCTATCTTTGTGAGGACCTTAGACCTTAATGATTACTTTAGTAATCAACACTATTCCTAGCCCTAACCCCCATCTCTAACTTTAAACAAAAGGATTTTTGACTCTTCTGGCTTTTAAAATAACATTTTAAGTGTAAAAACGAGGCATCTTTATGAGGACCGGGTCATTGTGAGGACGTGTGACACAGCCCTATACTTGTGAGGACCTGTGGTCTTTTTCGGTCATCACGA
>NC_030437.2:19213796-19231296 GCF_001660625.3 Ictalurus punctatus | reverse complement strand
GGATGAAGAGACCTGGGGCGGTGAATGATGGTTGAGTAATTAACCGGAGTGGGGGGTGGAGGAGAAGTGTGGGAGTGTGTTGGGAACATCGGAGCGATGCGTGTGTGTGTGTGTACGATGAATCCGCTCGCTCAGATGTACGATGTAGCCTTTCGCTCGAGTCGCACTTGAGCACGATGAGCAGAATGATAACGAGGACGAGGTCTAGTGGCTCGGACGGACGCTCGAACGAGGATCAACTCTGCACCGATATAATCTACACCGATATAATCTACACCGATATAATCTACACGAGTGATGCGTGAAGTATAAACCGCTCCGTCTCACGCCGCTACAGGAGACTCGATCAACAACAACCTGGCGTGATGACGCCGAGTTACTGCTGCCACCCTGAAGCGCTTTATTCCTCTTATAACACAGCAAGCTGTGCAAGTCTTTCCCTCGGGTTATCTTAAATATAATACACAAAACAGGCTTATTAAACTCCTCTGTCTTTAAGATCTCAGAAAGCCTACCGCTTTACCTCGGACACGAGAGGCTCCTTCCATAAACTTTAAACGCCCGGACGTTCTCCTTACGGGAAACTCACTCGGCCGCATCAACGATCCGGCGTTTCATCTCCGGTGAACGAGCCGTTGCTAAAGAGACGGTGACGTGTCCGAACGAGCGCGGTAATATTAACCGGTGATTTGCAGCTGCGCTACTTTAAAAAAAAAAAAATAATAATAATAAAAATGAATCGACACCTTCTGACCAGTCGGAATCCAGAACCCGACGCCGCTGTCGCGCCGTGACGCGCACATTTCCGATCTCATCACGTCGCAGGTTTGCGGGCTGACGCTTCGTTACGATGTATAACCGCGTATAATCGTTAAAAAACGTCGAAGCCTGAAACGACCGCGGACATGAAGACACGGCCGCTAACGTTACAGATATGACGCCCTGAATAACAACACCACTGCTGAACATTTCAGCGTCTTAACACTTGAATGTCTTAAAGTCTCAGAGGACGGTCCGAGAGAAAAGCGGACAGCATTTAGTTTTGTTTTTTCAACCCTGCGATTCGGTGAAGGCGGCGGCGTGTGCGGATACACTGCATAAAAATCTTAAATAATGGAGGGAGTAGCTGCAGTGTCCTTCACTAATCACAGCAGAAGGTGTGAAAATGAAGCGAAGTACACAAGGTTTCCAGAGAAACAGGAAGTTTCAGAGAAAATGTGCAGAGCGAAACCACATCGTATTTAATCACTTGACCTATTTTTCATTTACCATATAAAATAAAACTAGTCTTTTATCAATTCATTTTATTTCTACATCATTCATTTTATTTTGAATACTAACAGTATCGGGAATACTGACAGGAATACTAACAGTAACGGGAATACTGACAGGAATACTAACAGTAACGGGAATACTGACAGGAATGCTAACAGTAACGGGAATACTGACAGGAATACTGACAGTAACGGGAATACTGACAGGTATACTGACAGTAACGGGAATACTGACAGGAATACTGACAGTAACGGGAATACTGACAGGAATACTGACAGTAACGGGAATACTGACAGGAATACTGACAGTAACGGGAATACTGACAGGAATACTAACAGTAACGGGAATACTGACAGGAATACTAACAGTAACGGGAATACTGACAGTAACGGGAATACTGACAGGAATACTAACAGTATCGGGAATACTGACAGTAACGGGAATACTGACAGGAATACTAACAGTAACGGGAATACTGACAGGAATACTAACAGTAATGGGAATACTAACAGTAACGGGAATACTGACAGGAATGCTAACAGTAACGGGAATACTGACAGGAATGCTAACAGTAACGGGAATACTGACAGGAATGCTAACAGTAACAGGAATACTGACAGTAACTAATGGGAATACTGACAGGAATACTAACAGTAATGGGAATACTGACCTTAACTAACGGGAATACTGACAGGAATGCTAAAAGTAATGGGAAATACTATCAGGAATACTAACAGTAACAGGAATTCCTGTTACATATTTACTGAGTAAACACGATGCTAAGTAAGGTACGGCTGACCTTTTTTGGTTTTACGCATCAGGACTGGACTGAAGACGTCAGAAGACATTTACGTTAAAGCTCGTAATGATGGAAGATACTAGCAGTCTAAAAGTTTGATTGTAGAAATGAAGGTGTATTTTGAGATGCGTTTATCTGCTTCCTGAGCGCTAACTGAATCTTGGCTCGGACGCCGCCGGCCAACAGAAATAGAGGCAGGGTGTAAAATCCTGCTGACGGGCAGAGTAGCACGCTGTAGCGCTTCTGAGGAGATTTTCTGGCATGCCGTGCTGATGCTAACTGTGTTTTAAGCGGCTGATTGTCACAGTTACGGGAAGGCGTGTGCTGGGGGGGGGGGGGGGGGGGGGTTTGGTCACAGCGATGAAGCATCACGAGATCATGTGTTTAAACAAGTGTGTTGTTATTTTGGAGAAATGTGGAAGCAGTGTTCTGTAGAGGTCTGATGATCACGCTAGCAAGCGACGCACTCGCTCAATTCTACACAAATTAGTTACACAGAAAAGAAGTGAATCCCAACAATCAACTCGAAATGACTCCTCAAATGATTCCTCAAATGATTCCTCAAATGACTCATGATATAAACATGCAGCACTGGTGAATGACTAATTCATACGTGTTTGGTGCATAAGAATTGGCACCCACCTATTGCATATATGTTTAGTGTATATGTATTAGTGCATAAGTATGTTCACCTGCCTACTGCATACATGATTAGTATTATATATATATATATATATATATATATATATATATATATATATATATATATATATATATATATTAGTGCATAAGTATTGGCACTTGCTTATTGCATACGTTTAGTGTATATGCATTAGTGCACAAGTATTTGCACCCGCCTTTTGCATACATGTTTAGTGCATATGTATTCGTGCATGCCTACTGCACACGTTTAGTTCATGCATGTTTAGAGCAAAAATATTGGCACCTGTCTAGTGAATACATGCTTAGAGTATAATAAGTAGTGCATGTCTAGTGCATAGATATCTCGCGCTAAAGTACTGGCACATGCCTAGTGCACAAGTCCATATGCATCTTTACCCATGTATGCCTAATGCATACATATTTGCACATGTTTAGCGCGTACGTATTGGCACGTGGTTTGTGCGTACATGTTTAGTACATACACATCTAGTGCATAAATATTGGTACACGTCTAGTGGAAGTGATTGAGCGTCACGCCGCTGAAACTAGGTCACACATTTACCTGCTGCTGCAATTTTTCTTGCTTTTATTTTTCCGCTTGGAGCCGTCCCGGTCTTTGTGGCTGGTGAACGGTAACATTGAGGCGTACCCGTGTTCTGCTTCTGCGAAAATAGATATATAAATAAATAATTCGATTTTTTGTTTTTAATCCATCGATCAATCAAAACATGGCAGCGCTCTGGGGAAAAAAATAAACATCCTCTTGTGCAAAAGTGTGAATTGTCAGATATCCCTGACAAAAAAAAAAAAAAGGAGTCAATGTACTGCTTTCGGGTCAATGATGTCATCTGAACTGGAGTAAACCCAACAGACAACCCAAACCACAACACATCCAGGAGGAGGGAAGGACAGAGAGAAGAAGAGTCGGAGGATGAGCATGCGCTAGGAAAACCTCCATCTGGACTCCAAAAAAAAAAAGTGAATCCCATATAGGACAAGAAAGCAAAAAAAGACAGCACGCGCACACACACACATCCTGATATGCATGAGGATGCGTGCATGCAAAGCACAAAAAAAAAAAATCACGTGAGACTTGCAAATAGGGCACAACAACAAATAGATAAGTAAACAAAATTTATTCGTGCAAAAAAATGTAATCTTGCATCGCAATTTCGAGTAAAAAGATTACATTTGTTTTTATTTGTGATCTCAGCAAACACACTACGCGTGCGCGCATGCAAAAAAAAATGCATGCAATATATAAATATATACACATAAATTTTTTTTACGTTTATATATATATTTATACATATATATATTATTTTTTTTTACCTCTTTCTCTCCGATCAAGATACTCTGCAGCTTCGATCAACATCTGCACCGACCCGATGGCGGCCATGTTCAACAATAACACCGATGTTATGTTAGTAATGTTATAAAAATTTTTTACAAAAATAAAAACAATCAGAGGGAGAAATGTTGTTGTCGTTGTTGTTGTCGCGCGCGTCCGTGTCGGTTAAAAGAGGTGACAAAAACAAAAATAAAAGCTAGCTCAGTGACAGCATGGGGAAAATGTTTTGAGGCAAATGTGTTTTAAATAATGTCGTTGTTGTGTTTTTTTTTTTTTGTAATAAATATAGTGTTCCCAAATGACGTGTCAAAGCGAGCTAGCTCTGGCTAATCGTGTTGTGTAGCTAATTTTAGGGCTGTATTTTTTTTTTTTTAAGACACAAAGTGAAAAAAACAAAAAAATAAATAAATAAAAACTCAAAGAGCAAAAACAAGCTGCCAAAAAAATGAAGCACGAAAAAATTATTGGTGCAAATGATAAAGTGCGAGTGAAAAACAATATATATATATATATTTTTTAACAAAAAAAGATAAACAACTGTTTGTTTGTTTTTTTCCTTCTTCTTAATCAACTGTCAAAAACAAAAACAAGCCGTGAAAGCAGCTTAAGCTAAGATTACATTAAATGCATTTAATTTGTTTAAAATTGCAAAAAAAAAAATTCCGCCTCTGCGCTCTTGAAAAAATACTTTACTTGACGTTTTAGTGGAAAATAAACAAAAAATGAGCTGCTAGTTGATTTTAAAAGTGAGGGGAAAAAATTAATAAACAAAGTGCCAGACTTTGTGTCAAAAAAAAAAAGCTCAAGTTGAATTAAAACTAATTAAGCTAAGCTACATGATCAACCATTAGTTCTTAGCAAATGGTTATTGTTGCTATAATTATTTTAATTTTTTCAACGATAGAAAAAAAGCGTAGCTAGCAAAATTATAAACGTCGCTCTTTGCAGGCAGCTGAAACGGTTGTGAAGGGACTGCTGTCATATTATCCCTAGCTCGACCGAAGGCTCGATCTCAACCACGTATTCGCTCCCTACACTCACTCCCTACCTAGGCTGCAATATAAACACATCTCGAGCTCACTGTTTTAAGAAAAAAGCTGTTCGGGACGCGACCGCGGAACGCTTGAGGATCCTCACAATCATTGGATGACGCGTTTCAGGAAACGCGTTTCCTATTGGTCAAGAATTCTGTCATGAAAACAAGAGCCGCGCGTGACACGGAGCCTTTTTCCTATTGGTCAAAAAGGTCGGGGGGCGGGGGTTCGACGGCTGAAGAGAATTGAGGAAGAAAATAAGCGAAAATACGCAGCGAAAATAACATGTATTTATACGTTTTTAGTCAGAAATAGCATTAACAGACGGATTCGGTGTTGTTTAGTCGAATGTAGCAGTAGTTGACGCGTTTATTTAGTCAGAAATCTAAGCCATTCAAGCTTCGTTTGTTGTTCAATCGCTATTGGTCGCCTCGCGCCAGCATAGTCGCTTGTGATTGGTCGGAAAGCAACACCCCCGGAAGTTCAGCGCAGACACGCCCACCCTCCTCTGCACATGCTGTTTTTGCAGAAACATGACTCGATGCCAAAAACCATAACATTATGCTATACTTTTGTTTTCAGACCAATATTTATATTTATCACTGCAAATGAGTCATATTTATTATTTATTAATTATAAAAATGTTTTTCAAAATTCATTTAATCAGCACACTGCATGTCAGTCATGTAAAATGGTTGCAATTATAATCCCTATCAGTGGAATGACCTTTGATAAAGGGCAGTGTATGGATGTAAACAGTAAAAACTGGTGGATTATAACAGATTAATACAGCAAAATTATATTTAATACTATAATTATAACAGAGCTGCAAACATATCAAATGACAAATTTTATTGAAAGTCAGGAGGTTCATGGGTATATATACACTAAATATATATAAACAGATATTTAGGCATGTGGTATTAACAATACAAATAAACAAAAATTAAAATATACACTCAATGAATGCAAACACACAGCACTCGAGGAGCAAAAGCCAAGAAGTTCAAGTCCTCGAGCGCTGTCCTTGATCAAGCGATAAAGTCCAGAGGTCTGTTGAAGCCACCTTTCCTGTTCATGTATTGCCTGTGAAAGAAAATATGATTACATCATTGATCTCCTCTCTGCACCAACGTATTACATCACCGTCGGCCAATAGCAGCCTTTGTCTCCGAGCTGGGAAGTGACTCCGGATGCGATTGGCCGGCTGAGAAGAGATGCTGCTGCTGCTGCTGATGGAGCACGTAAACAACACTGCTTCTCTCTCCTCAGGAGCATGCAGATGAAAAAAAAACAAACACAAACGAGCGCAGACGTCTCCTCGCGTCACGCATGCACGAACGGAGACGGTTTATAGAAATTTAGGGCCAAATATTTGTTACAAATAATCAATAACTCTTTAATTAAAGCAAAGATTGCAGATACACCTTTTTATTTTAAAGAATACATCCTTTCTGTTATATTTTCACTCGCATGTCTACACTTGAACCTCCATTTTAGTTTAATTACACTTCACTGCATCTGTATTGTTCATACGTTATCTATAGCTCTATCTGTATATTTTTCTAACTAAAAGTATTCCTTGTTCTCATTATCTGTTTTTTTTCCTGTATCTTCAAGCAATTGGCACAAACAGTTTCCTCTGCAATCAATAAACTCCATCTCATCTTATTAGCACATTAGACAGCATCACATCACAGTATACAAGAGATTCTTCCACTGCACAGGAATCAACCCAAAGAAGTAGTAGTATCAGAAAATCATATATATTGGCACCTTTGGTAAATATGAGCAAAGAAGGCTGTGAAAATTGTCTATTGTTTAACCTTTTGGTATTTTGTTCAAAAATACTCTGCTCTCATGGATAGGAAACAATTGCAAAAACAACAGTTTATCAACAACAACAAAAAACTCTGTTAAATATAGGTGTGCAACAATTATTAGCACCTAATGAATGCATATGAGAGAAATATATTTGAAGTCTATTCCCATTGATATTTTAATTTTTTCAGTACACCTGGGTGAGTAGGAACAGGAAATTGTTCAACCATGACTTCCTGTTTCACAGGGGTATAAATATGAGGTAACACACAGGCCAAACTCCCTTAGTCATTCATAACGATGGGTAAGAGCGAGGAATGTAGCTGTGATGTGCAGCAAAAGGTTGTTGAGCTTCACACAATGGGGCGTGTCTATAAGAAAATAGCACAAGCATTGAAAACGCCCATTTCACCATCAGGGCAATAATGAAGAAGTTCCAGTCGACTGGAAATGTTATGAATCGACCTGGAATTGGACGTGAGTCTATATCGTCTCAACACACTGTGAAGAGGACGGTTCGAGTGGACAAAACATCTCCAAGGATCACAGCTGGAGAACTGCAGAAGTTAGTCGTGTCTTGGGGTCAGAAAGTCTCCAGAACTACAATCTGAAGTCACCGACATCACCACAAGCTGTTTGGAAGGGTTTGAAGAAAAAAGCCTCTACTCTCATCCAAAAACACACTCGAGCGTCTTCAGTGTGCCGACACTACTGGAACTGCAAATGGGATCGGGTTCTACGGTCAGATGAAACCAGAACAGAGCTTTTTGGTAATAAACACAGAGGTGGTTTTGGAGCACACAGAGAGGTAGCCGTATGGAAAAGTCCCTCATGCCCACGGTTAAATATGGAGGAGGATCTTTAATGTTTTGGGGCTGTTTTTCTGCCAGAGGACCTGGACATGGCATCAAGGACTCTATCAAATATCAACAGATATTAAATGAAAACCTGACTGTCTCTGCCAGAAAGATTCAAATGGGCCGTGGTTGGATCTTCCAGCAGGACGATGATCCAAAACATCATCAAAATCAACACAGAAATGGTTTACTGACCACAAAATCAAGGTCCTGCCCTGACCATCCCAGTCCCCTGACCTGAACCCCATAGAACACCTGTGGGGTGAACTGAAGAGGAGAGTCCACCAGCGTGGACCTGAAATGTGAAGGATCTGGAGAGGTTCTGTACGGAGGAACGCTCTCAGATCCCTCGCCATGTATTCTCCAACCTCATCAGCGTTATAGGAGAAGACTCCGAGCTGTTATCTTGGCAGAGGGAGCTAGCACAAAGTACTGACTAAAATCGTGCTAATAATTGTTGCACACCTATATTTAACAAATTTCCATGCGACGCCATGTCTACGACTGACTAAAACTAACGTCATGTCTCAAACCGCATACTTGCATATGACTCTAGACCCTTACTGAGTACCAACACTTTTCCCATTATGGTTAGCGTTTTCAATGTTAAAAACCTTTTGTGAACCAGCCATCTGGATTTTTATGATCAGTAAATGTTTTTGAACGTATGGCCAGGGGGTTTTCGAACAGAGACGAAGATCGTGACGACGGCAGAAGGTTTCGAAGCGAAACGGAGCTCGTCAGTGTGCTTAACCTAACTAAACATTACAGTTCGACTTGTAAACCAGGTAAACAGAGAGAGGACGACAGGACTGTCTAGAGGAATAAAATAACGCCGCAGTTATTCCTCCAGATTTACAGGAGGAACGAGTGTGTGAACGATGGCGGTCATGCAGCAGCTGCGCTCCACTCTTCTACTGTACTTAGTTGTCTTTTCTACTCATTTCTTATTTTTAATGCTCAGTCCGAGGTGGAGTAGGCCAGGTTTTCATTTGACTGCAAGTTAGATACTCTATTTAACTGTATTTAACAAATAAATATAATCTCGTGGTACGCGCAGCGAAAGCATATTTGCACCGTAAGATGCGTATAACTCCAATCGTAATATGACATCGTACTGAAACATTTGGTTCATTAGATTGAGGTACGGGTTTGGGGCGCCAAAACTTTGCAGATTCAGTCCTACCTCTTGCAAATGAACGGAAGCGCGTTTGTAATGAAGAGACATGGAAACAGAGGGTATAGAACGTAAAAAACAAACCTGTATTTCCTCTTCTGAGTGACATTGATGGCGTGCGCGTTAACAGAACCGTCCACCTTCTTACCCTGCGAGAAACAAAGCGTTCCATCTTTATTAAAAACGGTAAAGTTTATTTCTCATGTTAAAGCAGCTGAGGGTTAAACACTGGGATATGAAAGGAAGTCACGGCCTCGTGGCAATTGAGCTCGGACTCAGCACCAATCGTCGACGCGCGTGTTTTGTTTTAATGCACAAATGCTTTATAAAAAAGATAAGTCGAGTGTACTGTGACGTTAGAATCAGCCCTAACGTTAAACAAACAATTCTTTCCTCGAATGATTCTCCGCGCGGTGCTCGGGCAGAGGAAATGGACGAAACACAAACACGGGCTGCAGGTTTTGTCTCACGGCGCCACCGTGTGGTCGTCGTTAACAACATGGTTTACGTCTCACGAGGATTCAGCCCGCCGTAGAGAGAGGTGAAAAGCACCAGAGAGAGCTTTCACACATATCAGTCCATTTCGGTTTGTTTTAAACATTGTTAAATGAATCGTCTGAGGAGCGGACGGAGCTGAAAACAACCTCGTAAATCCTCGCTCGTTCGCGGTGGGGAACACAGCCATGGAGAGGAAAAAAAACGTAAACCAAGTGCATGTGGAACGCCGGCGCAAAACAAATGATCGGATAAATACAAAAACAAGCACTGCGGGTCAAAACACATGGCATGTTGATTCACTTCAATCGGTGAGTCGATTCGGAGTTGATTCTCAGCCTTAGAGAGACAGACAGAGAGAAAGAGCGAGATCAAGAGAGACAATTCACAGACATGGGGGGGACACAAACAGGGAGAGAGAGAGGGAGACAGATAGACAGACACTGGGGGAGAGGGAGAGCGAGAGAGATAGACAGACTGGGAGAGAGATAGACAGAGACAAAGACAGATTATATATATATATATATATATATAATATATATATATTATATATATAAAAATAAATAAATAAATAGAGAGAGAGACACAGACATTGGGGGGGGGAGACAGGGAGAGAGACACACAGAGGGAGAAAAGCATGCAGAGACTGTTAGATTGAGAGCAGCTGGAGTCCCACCCCTCAGAACGAACAGCCAATCGGCTTGTTGAAGTAGCAGAAAACGCCTGACCAATCAGATTCTCACACCGATTCACACACACAGGCTCAGCTTTGATCCGTCAGTCTAAACGTTCATTTTTGTGCTATTTAAAAGATCAAAATCATGGAATGTGTGTGTTTAAAACGTGGTCTTGATCCGTTTCGGGTTCAGCGAGAAAGCCTCACTCAAGACTTTAATCATTTACACAATTCAGCTTTTACAGAGCGCACGATTTCCTCTCACCTTCGTGGTGTCGAAGGAACCGAAACCCATCAGCTTCATCATCTCGATCTCTTCTTCTGTTTTACCCTGCATGTCCTCCGCTGCCACACACACAATCATCATCATCATCATCATGTTTATTACCACTGTGTCTATTAAACAGCTCATGAGCACACGCAGTCTCACCGGATATCTGATGGACCTTCGCAGGCTTCTCCTTCACCTCCTTCCGCTCCTCGTCTCGTCGGTCCTTCTGCCTGAGCGGAGACTGTGAGGATGAACGGTGTCGCCGCGGAGACCTGCATTTACACAGACACGGCAAGAGCGATGGGTCACACGCTAACTGCTCAGACACCCGTGTGTGTGAGAGTGCTTTTACACTGCAGGATTATTACTCATCACACTGTATGATTGTACCGCAATGGACACTATCTGAATCTGTATCTACACCGGGAGTGGGCGTGGCTTAAACAAGATTTAAACAGGGTGTGGTAGTGCTCTGATTGGTGCTGCTTATTAAATTTTGCTAAAAACCCATGACCTAGCCTTTGGTGACGTCATGTCACGTGACTAAGGTCTCGCTTTAACCTTCATAAAACTAATCATGGCTACAAAAAAAGTTTGAGATCTTTTTCTCGTTTCCGTCGCGTGCTCACCTGGATCGCCGCCTGTGCGGTGAGCGCGAGCGGCTTCTACGCCGGTCCCTGTCTCGAGACCGCGAGCGCTCACGCTCCCGGTCTCTCTCCCTGCGCCTGCGCTCGCGGTCCCTGGAAGACGAGCGCGAGCGGCGTCTCTCTGCAAAAACAACAACAACAACACAAATCAATCCAACACCGTCCGCGTCCAAATCCGCTCCCTATCAAACACAGTGCACCAAGTAAGGTGTAGCAGAAGACATTCTTTTATTCAGCTCGTGACAATTAAATTATGCATCAATAAAAAATAAACAATGAATAAAAAAACAGCGTAAACAAAAACACCCCGAGTTAGTTATGTGCAAGAACATAGCTATAAGTTCGTCCGGAGAAAAAAAATTCACATAATAAATAAGTCCTAAATCATTAAACGTATTCACATCATGAACATTTCTAGGTTATGTATGAGGTGCTGTATGAGCATGTTGTTGCTAATCCTAACAGCAAACACTGATCTAAATAAATCGTCAGTTAAAGGCGGAAAAAGAACCCCTACCTCGTCGGGAAGGTGATCTGCTCCTGCTTCGCCCCATCTTTTACGTTTAAATCCTTTTTATATATATATATATTTTTATTATTATTATTTCAATCGCCAATTAAAAGACGCTTGTGGAAATTTCTCGATGCGAACGTTTACGTTACGCCATTTTCTATTCAAGCGCGCGTCAATGAAACCGTTCCGTCGGGAAACAACAATCACCGGACTGTTAGTTCCGATATAAAGTTCCGATGTAAACGTGTTTATTCGTATTGAATCGAGTTAAACATTATATGGAAGAAAGAAAAGTGACATAAATATCTGAATAAACAAAGAGTTTTAAAAGCTTATTGACTTCTTAAGATTGAAAATGAAATGGTGAAAAACTGAATTCATAACAACAAAACTATTTTCCCCTACGAGGGACAATAAAAAGTCGACAACAACAACAACAACATAATATTGAAATGAAAAGCACACATCTGTATTTATTTATTTAGATTTAACCTCCTTGAACTTCAGAATTCAGTTTTTAAATCAAGTATCTATATTCAAAAATATTTTTTTCAGTGTTCAGTACTTCAGATTTAATGATTCACGTGGGACACCTGATTAGTAGTTATTGCCCCGCCCCCCTCTCTCTAATGTGTTTGAGATGAAATTTGAAGTAATTTTTTTAAAATGTGGAAAAATTCTAGAGAATCTGGATATGCTGTAAAATAATCCATGCAGGAATTTATTTATTTATTAATTGCTATGCTTGGTTAGAATTGTAGCATGTAAATAATAACGTTAATTTTAAAATGTAATATTTTCCTCCATTTTGATGCTATTCAAGTTTATTTAGACCGAGCAAGATTAAAAGCTTATCCCAATCTGAAAACGCCGGACTCTACACGCACCATGGAACGGTGGTGAGTGAGCCAGATGAAGACAAGGCTGCCAATATTTTAATCTTAATGAAAGTAGAAACACCCGATATTTTTATTGGTGAATCTTTAAAGACTAGATATGTGTTGAAACACCTTTGTGTGATGTACCCCATGTAGTGAACATATACAGTATAGTAAATAAGAAGGCATTTGGGATGAAACTAAAACACTAAAGTGTAATATCGAGCTAAATATCAGCAACACAATAAATGAGAGAACATCATGTTTTTAAATGAATAAAAACAAATCTAAAACATTCAATTAGATGATAGGATTGCAGCAGAAAAATGAGATTAGAGAAGATACAGCAGCTTCAACGGTCAGAAAAGTGTTGAAGACTGTGACGATGAAAACAATATAATGTATGGTTTATAAATAACATTATGTGGGCTAGACTTAAAGATTTTAACGTAGACTCCAAACTAGAGTGATGTATATTTTTGACTCGTTGATGAGAAATATGAAATAAAATACGACAGTAAGCTAAATTCCCCAAAGAACAAAAACTATATAATAAAATTAAAGCTGCAAGCAGCATTTTCAGGGGCCAAGCATCCAGACTCGGTGAGTTTTGTCAGTGTGCAAAGTCGTTGCTGAGATACAGCCTCACTTACTGTTTGGCGGCTTCGTTTTCAGATTCGTTGACCCATTACAGACAAACCATTTGGGGTATTCAAAATTCTTTTGATAACTTTTGCGAGGCGTACGATGAAGATGATATTTGCCAAATTTGATCACGATCGGAAAAAATTTGTAGGAAGAGTAGCGAAAAAACAGTTTTTGACTAAATCCAAGATGGCGGAAAATCTAATTAGGCAGAAATTGACATCATAGGTTTTTAAATCTTGGACACACGATTCAAAAGATATTACCATAAACATACTTCTAAATGAGGCCCAAATTTGACCCAATGGTGGGGCTAGAGCGTTGACAGCACTTGGCCCAAATTTGGTCAGAATGTTCCTTAGACGCTCCTCAATCAGTGTGCCAAATTTCACAGCTTTTAACCAGATGGTTCTATGGGCTGCCATATACCCCGTAGCAAGAAGAAGAAGAAGAAGAAGAAGAAGAAAAAGAAAAGGTAGAATAACAATAGGGTGCCTACACACCTTCGGTGCTTGGCCCCCTAATAAGTATGTGATTAATTATTTTAAAACAACAACAACAACAACAACAACAACAACAACAACAACAACAGCAACAACGCAGGCCGAAATTCTTTTCAATGATTTTTAATGATTGGTACAACCTAGCATTCAGGCTATCACTTTACATTCTAACATGACATGGATTCAAACCAGCACATATACACACACAAAGGCAATTAAATAAGAGTCACCGATCGTAAAAATAATTACAACTGCAAAAGAAAGTCATCGATTATATAAAATAAAATTCAGGAAGTGGAATGTCTGAGTGCTGTTTTAAAGGCGGGCTTTTCCTTGCATACACAAGCCAAAGTCATGTTCATTTGGTGGGTTTTTTTTTCTTCTTCTGTTCATATATTCTATTCATAAGCACGTGAAACGTGAACAGGAAGCCGCATCGGAGTCGGTAAAGATGAAACATGATTACACGTCGTAGAATCATACATGTGCAAGTACATGTGAATATGACCGTCAGCGAACAATCAAAATCAACAAAGGGCCAACTTCATGCCACGTTCTCGTCTAATATGCTCGTGCCGAGTGTAATATGGTTTTAAAAAGCGTGTGAAGAGCTCGTTTCCGGAGCTTTCTTTACGGGGGGGGGTTAGTCAGATCGTGGTGAGAATTATCTTGTTGTAAAACAATCATCTGAAAATGCTTCATGGACAAACAGATGGATACACATTGAGTGTTAATCGAGTTCCCGAACGGCAGACGTGTCTGTGTAAGTGTGTGTGTGTGTGTGTGTGTGTGTGTGTGTGTGTCAGTGAGAGAGAGAGAGAGAGAAACAGAGAGAGAGAGAGAGAGAGAAAGCTCAAGTCTCGGCTTTCTCCTTCTGCTTCTTGCTCTTTTTCAGGAACGACGGCGCTTTGAACTTCTTCTTCTTCTTGAACGGGGACTTGGAGGGAGAGCCTTCGGGGGTGGTGCCCACAGGCTTGGTGGGCGGGGCAGTGGGCGGGACCACCGCGCTTTCTGACGTGTCACTGGTGGAGAGGGCCTTCAATCCTTTCTCCAGCTCTTCCTGCTGCTTCTCGTCCTCCTCCTTCCCGTTCGGGACCGTGGTTTTCCCGTCCAGCTCTGAAATCGGAACAAGAGGTCAAAGGGTTAAACGAGTGTTTTTGTTTATTTTATTTTTTTTGCACATCTGCAGCGTTAAGTGGGTTCGAGCAGAACTCTGGTGTGTTCTTCTCGGTGCGGTTCTTTAACCAGGCGAGAATGCAGCGATCACATTCCGGTCCGATTCGACCAGCGATTCGACTCTGAATCGACTATCTTCAGGAAGTGAATCAAACATGCTTGGGGTTTTTTTTTTTTTTTTTTTTTTGCTAAAACTACTAAACTGAGCCAAAGGACAGATGTAGCACTGAAAAATGTCAACAACAACAAAAAAAAGAGAAATTAAAGTCTGGGTGTGGCACAAAATATGTTATTTATATAATTATAAAATACATATATTAAATCTAAGTTTGAGGTCAAATTCAGAAACAAAACAAATCTGAGTACATCACTGCGGGCAAATAAATAAAAATAAATCCCAAACGTTAAACAGGATGATAAAATTGATACTGAGGACAAATCGGTGACCGTTATTCTTGACCAATCGGCGATCTGCAACTGTTTCTAGCTCCGCCCACACGTCTAAGAATGAGCAACAAATTCAGAGGTATTCAGAAAGCCCTGGTGCGTAGTGTTAACCGTCACTAAACACATGCCGTGAGTGTGTTAAAGACATGCCGAGGTGCGAGGGTGTGGTGTGAGGGCTCACCTGATGCAGGTGGTTTGGTGGGGGAGGGGACTTTTGTGGGAGAGGAAGCAGGGGGAGGAGTCCCCGTATCGTTCATCACCTCCTCCTCACCTGACATGGGAGGGAACACGTGGCAGGAAGGAGACGTAAAAACGAGTGATTAGTGAGTTAAAATAGTGAGACAGGACAGAGCTTTGCGTAAGAAACAACGTTTAGCGATATCGTGGACCGACAGCTTGTAAATCTTAATATCAGAGAGTAATTAATGACTCTGGAAAGTTAACGAGATATAGTTCAAAAGTAACACAATTAATCCTTTGATTTGTCGCTGTTGTACGTGTAATAATTTGGCCAAGTATTAAATACACACAATTTGCGCTTCACTCCAGACGAAGCCGATCAGCTAAGACATGTCTGGTGTCTGAAGTTTGTATATAAAGTGTCGTGGAATAATATCTGCCCGCCTCCTGATCTCCTCCGTTTTCGCACATACGGAATGTAATATAATATCGTGAAAACGCGAGCAAGCAGAAAAAACACACCACTTTATAATGATCAGGCTTACTGAGGCCTTTTACGCCTACTTCACGTTACAGGAAAACCTTCATTGAAGTGATGCTTAGATATGTAGTAGATTAAAAAGTACTCGCGGTGATCGATTATCGGTTACCGGTACATTTGGTTACGCGCAGCTAAGGGGGCGATTACTTTTTCACACAGGGCCAGTTGGTGTTGGACAACTTTTTATCGTCAGCGAACAAAATGATACGTTAATAATAATAATAATAATAAAAAACAACGAGAGTATTGTGTGTTTCCTCGGGGTTGTCTTGTATTAAATTTAGTGTGAAGATCTGAAACAGTGACGCATGTGTAAAAATAAACGAAATCAGGAAGGGGGTGATTACTTTTTCACAGCACTGTATGTATTGAATGAATGAATGAATGAATAAATAAATAAATAAAATATATACACAAATCGAACTGGAACTACGTCATCGTCCACACTGCTTCTAACCCCACCTTCAACTTTAGGCCACGCCCCCTTTCAAGTCTTCTGTCAAACTATCGGCTTATCGGCTACGTCGACAAAGTCTCGTTTCGTGCCATAAGAATTGACTAGACATTAAATTGAGATTTTCTTCTCTGATCAGGATTTCCTCTACGTTCACTTTAGCAAGCAGCGCTTGTAGCTGTGTAACAACCGCTATTGTTACCGCTTGTGGGTGTGGCCTATACTGGAGAGTATGTATGTATAAATATATATATATATATAGTAGCTATAAATCACTTCAAAAGCTAACTAGCTAAACACAAATTTAAAAAACGCATCAATCAGAGTGAATTTTATTTTATTATTAAATTTAAATGACGTTACATGCTCGGCTTCGTACTGACGTCGTTGTCAGATCAGATTAGCAAATCAAGCCAAGCGTACTCGCTACGTAACCTCACCAGAAGCTTTAAGACGGAACCACAGTTATTCTGTTTCTGCGCATCAAACGTTAAACGGGAACCAATCGCAGGTAGGAACTAAAAGTTGCGAGCGGGGAGCGGAAGGGACGTCGCGCCACACGCGCCGCGTTTCAGTCCGAGGAACCGTTCGGGATCATGGTCTGGATTCGTCGCTTTCGAGATCTCCATTCGAGCGTCGCTGAAATCGAGCGTCGGCCTGTTGCTCGGTCGCTTGCTAGTGTGAGCGCAGGTCCGTGCACGGGTGACGGGCTGGGTTGAAAAGTGCAACATGCGGTGTACTGTAGGAGAAGAGGATTTGTCCGGGGGGTGATTAGTCGTTAGAGGCGTAGGGGGCGTACCATCCACGGCGAGCTGCTTGCGCTGGACTTCTTTGCGATATTCCTCCAGCGCCTGATCCGTCAGCTCGTTGAACGGGTTCGGTGGTTCCGGCTCGGGGGTCGAAGGAGGCTCGACCTTCTCGGGAGACTGTGTCGAGAGGCGCATGTACAAAACACACAGACACACACACACACACACACACACACACACACACACACACACACACACACAGCGTCATCAATCTTTTGAAACACCAGACCTGAGGTTACACATCTCGTTTCTAGTCATCTGGGATTTTCCCAGATTATTCCGCTTCA